>NW_015505545.1:528154-529785 GCF_001515645.1 Sinocyclocheilus grahami
TCAAAGTCTGAAACAGAGATGGAAACATTTAGATGTTTGTATGAAGGGACAGCTAGACAGTTGGTAAATCTTCAATCCAATTCTGAATATGAGGAGAAGAACTGCAAGGAAGCCATTAGTCGACATAATTCCTCAAATTATTCTGTGAGATTCCCAATAGCACCAGTGTGAACAAGACAGACTGGAAATGAGAGGGTTCTTGATCAAAGAAATGAAAATGGCCAAGCTGTTAGACAACTGTCTTTTATGGACTTTCAAAGTCTTATTACAGCAGTGGGTTCTTTTGAGCCAGATGACATGGATCCTGTAGAGTTTTTGTCAAAACTGGAGAAGGTAGTGGAGGTTTATAGTGTGTCAGACGAAGATGCTTGTAGACTTCTTATGATTTGCATACCACACTCATTAACCAGTGCTCTCTCACAGGAAGTTTGTGACAAAAGAGCAGACAAATTTGCAAGGAGAGAAGCTGTACTTAGACTTGCTGGTACTAATTTGGTTAACTTGAGAAAGATAACTGAGGTGACAATGGAAATTGGAGAACATCCTCTAGCATTTGCATCCAGGTTGTGGGAAATATTTAGCCATTACAGTGGTTTGCCCAATGCAACTAAACAAAATCTCATGTTTAAGTCTGCATTAATTGCACAGAGTAGTTCACACATGCGAGAAGCCATTGCTTTTGTATGATTTTTTGTATGATTTTGTATGACCCCTGAATCAACCTGGTCTATAGGAAATTATCATTTTCCATATGTAAACACCACCCAACAGGCAATGTCAGTAAAATCAGATGAACAATTGGGCTTTGTGGAAGCAATTCCTGAATTTGATTTTGAGTTACCAAAACTGGATGATATGCTGATGTCATTAATGCAAAGGAAAGATAACCACATTGTTAAAGCTCAACAGGGTCTTGATGAGAAGGATAAGGCTTTAACTAAACAAATGCATGATGGAGATTTAGTCATTGCATACTCTGGTTTGATTTGGGATGTAACTTTTAAAACTGCCGTTTGTGTTTGTATTCTTCTAATTATGTGCCAATGCATGATGCTATGTTGTATGTGTTCTATGGTGAAACATCAAATTGCAGATAGTTCAATGATCAATATTGGGCACTCCTGTTAGTTGTGATGGTTCTTGATTACCTCTTCCAAACCCTAGAAACATTTTCCAAATTTAAACAATCCTGTTTTTTTTAACAATCAAAAAACCCTGTGATAATTTTGCTAAAATCAAACGGAGCTGTAACCAGTGTGCATGAGGTGTCGACCCAATGACGGGTAAGAATCTCAGATGGCCATAAATAAGGATCGACCTCAGCCAGGGCTTCACCGCCACTGGGCACCTGCCCAGGAAGGGAGATGTGATCTGTGTAAGGGAGTGGATGTGATGCTTCTTCTGGGCCAAGAGCATCAAAGAGGGGACTGTAAGAAATTAGTCTGCCTCGACCAAACTTCCACTCCAAGTAAACTATTCTCCTTTCTCTACAAAGAGCTTAATTATCATAGAGATAATTCTTTCCGATCTCAATAATATGTAAATAGTATCTCCTGAACGTTACTTCGTCAATCGTCACCTATAGCGTGGGAGCGGCAGTAGGCCATCAAGAACCATTTGCTGACCAAAAG
>NW_015505545.1:529820-578278 GCF_001515645.1 Sinocyclocheilus grahami
AATTTACATGCGGGAAGATGAAGCGGGAAGATGAACGTAATAGAGTATAAAATGTTTGAGCTTAGGATGTTCGTGGTTCATTCCGACTCCGTTGAACCCAAGGTACTACATGTACATTGTCACTGCTATGCTGCAATAAACATCTTCATCGAGATCTTCATCGTCCTCATCATTTTTCTTACACTACTGTTACTCATGTTGCTTAAAACTGGCAAATCTTGTATAACATGAATGACTTCTAGTTGCTACAAATCACTGACAGTCAATGTCCTTTAATATTATGTCAAAGCCATTTCACTGGGCTATTTTCACCTTTAATGGACACGACAGGAAAATGAGAGAATCAAAACAATTAAGAGGGGAATAGGGCCAGGAAAAGTCCTTGATTGGGACTCAAACTCGAACTCCGGTTGTCAGTGCACTACCCACAAGACAATAGGTTCTGACGACCTTTCATGTTTTTAACAGCAATGTGCTACAGTTGCAAACAGAGCTCATGTGTGTTTGTGTGTGTGCACGTATTGCACTGTGGGTTTCTAACCTGCATAGTAACAAGAGAGTGGTAGATTCCTTTTCTCTCCATCAGTTCGTCATGTGTGCCCAGTTCTACAATTTCACCATTCTGGAATCCAGCAATGACATCAGCATTTCGAATAGTAGACAGCCGGTGAGCCACTATAATGGTAGTTCTGCCCAGCCTGACCTATACAGATGTATAAAAAAAAAAAAAAAAAATATATATATATATATATATATACACACACACACACAAATACACACAATATTTCCAGTGTTTTTCCAGACCGCAATTTTTTGTTACCTTATCTAATGCTGCTTGCACAATAGTCTCACTCTCTGCATCCAGAGCAGACGTAGCCTCATCAAGAAGTAGGATTTTTGGGTTGCGCACAAGCGCTCTTGCAATAGCAATACGCTGCTTTTGTCCACCACTCATCTGGGTGCCCCTCTCTCCAACTAGAGTCTCAAATTTCTGAAAATTACCAGAGATATTGGTCAGAGCCTACCTGATCAATTTTACTTTTAAGGTAACTTGATCAAAAAGATTATGTAAAATGATGTACATCTGGGAGCTTCATGATGAAGTCGTAGGCATTGGCTTCACGTGTGGCCTGCTCGATCTCCTCCTGGGTGACATCTTGGCGGCCATAGCGGATGTTTTCTGAGATAGTTGTGGCAAACAGCACCGGCTCCTGGCTGACTACACCAATCAGTTCTCTCAGACCTCGCACGTTCAGAGAGCGAATATCATGGCCATCTATAGTCACCTGAGGGGTTAGAGGAAAAGAAAATTGAAAGTTGGGATAAAGAACAGGAAGGTCAAGGAGATTGTATCTCTCAGCCTCTCTTTGTACTTACCGTTCCTTCCACTGGGTCATAGAAGCGTTGTAGGAGCTGGATTGTTGTGCTTTTTCCACACCCACTGCTCCCCACCAAAGCAATGGTCTGTCCACTTATAACTTTAAGATTCATGCCATTCAGAACCTACAAGCCAAAACAGAGCCATAGCTGGAGTCATTTCATTCTGTAAAGTTATTTGGTTCAAATGGTTTTTAATTAATCTTTTGATGGTCCTACTTTCACATCCTGTCGTGAGGGGTATGTGAAGTGAATGTTTTTGAACTCTATGTTTCCTTTTACAACATCAAGTTTGTAGCCTTCCTCAGAGAAACTGTTGATTTTGGGTTCCTGTTGGTGAAAAAAAGGATTATGAGAGAAATGTATTATTTTAAATACAAATTCCATTCCAGTAAGGGACAGACGTAAGTTCATAATCAAACCTCATTCAGACTAATAGACGTCAATATCACACTAATTGCTCTACACCAGAGAAAAATGGTTCCCTGTGGTCTTCTATTCATTGGATCTCAGTAGGGAAGCACCTCTGATCCTGAGTCCAGGCCATTTTTCATGGTGCTAAAACAATGAGGGGGAAGTTATGCAACTTGGCTCTGGATTATTTTTGCGCATTTTTTTGTCCCTGGATTTTATCTCAAAGCCGCTGTCTGCTCACTGTGTGTGTGATGTTTGTTTAAACTTGAACATCTAAATAAAGGCCAAGTTTAGTCCTGTGTGTGTGTGTTTTAATTGTTCAGGCTTGCCCTTCTTGGAACACCGAACAGAAGTTACAAATCAAACAGTTTTGCTGTCTGCTATGTTTAAATGTTCAAAAAATTTAAGCAATATGAGCTGCACTTTCTGAAGGAGGAAGGAGATATAGATTTATTGAATTTTTGCATGTGTATGATTGGCTAAATGAGCTGTACTGTACAGTACAGCTGAAAGGATGTAAAAATAACAAAATATATCTGGAGTTATAATTTAACAAAGTCAGAAAACAATGCAATATTTTTCAAAAGTCAGGTTTCCCAGCCTTATTTGATTAATGGATTTCCTTGACTTCTCCATGACTTTTCCAGTCATTCATGTATTTTTAAAATCATTTCAAAAAGAGTGCAGCATTCACAAAATAAAAATAAAAGTTACGTTTTTATATTGTAATAATATTTCATAACATTTAAGTTTTTACTGTATTTTTGATCAAATTACTGCAACCTTGGTGAGCATTAAGAGACCACTTTAAAAAAAAAAGTCTTAGTGACCCCAGACCTTCGAATGGTAGCATATGTATAAAAGTGGTAAAGTATTAGGCTTCAGATTTCAATGTTGCTCAATAGTAGATTCAGTTTTTTGAGTCTCCATGCAGAGCATAGCCAAAGACAAAGACATATACAATCATTATAAATTTCCATGACTTTACTGGTCCTGGAAATCACAATTCTCTTAATATTTACAGTTTTTTCATGACCACGGGGACATGATTACACTCATACCATCTTTTTAACCCTGTCAATCCCATTTTTGAACATAGACGTGAAAGTGCACTATCCAAATTTGAATTGATGTACCATTTCCACAGTAATGCAATGTCCGATTTTAAAATGGTTTTCACAGGATGAATTTCGATGTTTTAAGCTTTCAATTGATATATAATTTATGATGATTTCTAAAGCGTGATAGGAAAAAAGGCAATGAAAAAATACTTTTTGTGACAAAGGTCAGAACTCCTGTTATGATGTAGATTTTTGAGGTGCACTCTTGTCATAAATTAATCTATTAGTGTTCCTATATAATTTGTAACAAAAAAATAGTGGTAAAATATCTATTTAGAAGTCTTAGACATTTCCAACGATATATAGTTTGTCATGGTTAGATTAGGAATTATTTGTAATATAGTGAAGTAAACTTAGGTGTCCCTCTGAGGGGATGGGTAACAGTTAAGAGGTTAACTAGTTATATTTTTGGCTTGCAGCCTTTTAAAAGACATGCATATATTGTGTTGTGACAATTATTGTAGGAAAACTCCATCTGAATCTGAATAAAAGATACGATACCAAAAAAAAAATATATCACAGTGCTATTTTTAGAAAAGGGGAAGTGTTTAGTTAGTTTAGATGGGACGAATGGTCAGTCAGATTTTACGGTTTTAAGGCATTTTTTACTTTTTAATTGAGGGAATAAAATACTAATATCCTGTCTAGCATCCAGGTAGCAATTACATTATGGATCTTTTTTTTCTTCCAACAATTATGTAACATAATATCCTGAAAGCATTAATGATTAGCTAACAATGAGTTCACTCACATGATCAATGATTTGGAAAACTTTGTGGGCGGCCCCTCTTGCACTAGAGAAAGACTGGATGTTAGGAGACGTTTGACCTATGCCGAAAGCTCCAATTAAGACTGAAAAGAAAACCTGAAATAGAGGAACAGAAAATGCACTTGTGAGGCAATCTCATGCTTATTTATCAGTCTGCTTTAAGTTCCCATGAAGAAAACATGACCACTTGCTATATATGATGTAATCATTTGGGGGGGGGTTCAAATACTACAATATTTAAAGCATGACCAATGTGATTCTGGGTTTCAGAAGACCAGAGTTTTGTGAAGTTTTGTAATAACGCTGCTGTGACTCACAGTTAAAAGTATGCCGACATCATATTCTTCAGCCAGGATAAGAGTGCTACCATACCAAAAGGCCAGTGCATAGGACATATAGATCATGAAGAATGTGAAGCCCATAGCAATGTTCACAGTGATGGCCTTCCTTATGCCAACGTTCTTGGCATCCTCTAAGTTTTTGTGATACCTTTGAAAAACAGAAAAAAATTCATTTATTATCCTTGATGCAAAAAATATGACGATCAAACTGATTCCACACCCTCTTCCCCAAGTTTCTCCTATTCACATTATGGGACAGCAAATAGACAGAAACTTTCAAGACCAGACCATAATGTTCTAAAACCGAGTTGTCTCCTTCGTAGTTGTCTAGTCTTTATGGTTCTAAGATGATTTGGCAAGTGAACTGGCAAGGTCAGGTGGTTTATCACTCTGTCATGTACCACAAAACGTGTATGATCATCTGACTTCCGCTAAGAAACAGTGCTGACGTTCTCTGAGAAACAGGACGACTTTCAAACACACCTCAGTATCTCTTTCTTCTGTCCACCAAAGGCAAAGACCGTTCTGATGGATGACAGCACTTCCTCAGCCACTGCTCCAGCCTTGGCGTAGGCCGTCTGTTCTCTCGATGTGAATGATGTCATCACCTAATGAGGTAGGGATACAATGTTGCTTTTTCACTGCATCAAAATAACTTTGGGCTGTTTTTAGTCCAATAACTGTTTTTGAAAGAAATCTCCTATGCTCACCAAGACTGCATTTATTTAATCAAAAATACAGAAAAAAAATCAATTTAACAATTTTTATTTTACAAAGATGGCAAAGCTGAATTTTCAGCAGCAATTAGTGTCACATGATCCTACAGTAATCATTGTAATAAGTATTATCAATGTTGAAAACAGTCCTGCTGCCTAATATTTTTGTGGAAACTGTGATATTTTTTTCAGGATTTCTTTGATGAATAGAACGTTCCAAAGAACAGCATTTATTTAAAATAGAAATATTTTATGATATTATAAATGTCTTTACTGTCCCTTCTGATCAATTTAATGCATCCTTGCAGAATACTTTTTTTTTTTTTTAATCTTACTGATGCCAAACTTACAGCTATAATATCTCTGTATGTGTCCTTGTTGACCATTTACGTTATATTATTCTATTTTACAGTTAGGTAGAAATGTGTACAGTAATAAAACCACAATAATAAACTAAAACAGGGCTGTTGAGGGGCACTATGCGAGTCAGGAGCTTACTATAGATGTAAAAACATTAAAACGCTCTCTCTTCATATTCCTTTTTATCCCACCTTTGCGATGATAGCAGCTGAGATCCCGAGTAAAGGACTAACAGCGAGAATGACGAGGGTCAGCTTCCAGCCTTTGACAAAACCAATGATGATACCAGTTAGAAAGGTGGTCAGATTCTGAAGCAGCATGCCAAGCTTATCCCCAATGCCTTCATTTATTTTGTAGACATCACTGCAGAGACAAAAAAAAAAAAAAGAGTGTGATGTAGGTGTGTGTCACTGTGTGCATAACATATAGATAAATGACTCTTATTGCATGTCATACTCTGTGAGGCGTGTGTTGAGCTGTCCTGTCTCATTGACATCAAACCAGCCGATCTCCTGTTTCATGATGGAGTGAAAGAATCTCTTTCTAAGTTTCTTCACCTGACGTCCTGCGGCAAGAGTCCAAAAGGCCACCTGCATATATGCCGCAAACAAAACTACAAATCCCATGATGCTGTAGTATATAGCATGCCTGAGAAAGAGAAACAAGACTATCATACACTAAGAAAGATTTTTTAATTACATTAAAACGTGAAAGAAAATGGCAGTGTTCCAATGCAAAGCACAGTGGTCTTACCTTGTCATCTGCTCTCCTAAAGACTCATTACTGGGCTGTGGGAAGGTGAAGTCTAGAGATGAAAAGACCATATGTTATTGTTAGTTTTGAGAAAACCTCACAGATTTCCCTGTGAAACAATAGTAGATTAATGAGGGATACTAATTATACACTCACTGGGTGGAAGGGTGATGTTCTTTAGATTCTCTGCAATTGTATCATCCACAAAGCTGTTTGTCATGTCTCCAAATACAATAACCATGAGAGGAAGTACTGTCCCATTAGCTATGGACATGACTGTGCCAAGCAGCATCAGAAAAATGTCGACACCATCTGCATAGCGGAACTGACACACGGACACACTTCTTTGAGAATAAGTTAGTCTTAAAGCATTTTTTATATCTATTTTTACTGATATTGATATTTTTATTGACTCTTAAAAATGAAATAAACAGCAGTGTGATCAAGCTCAGAAAGACAATACCATGATGTGAGCATTTAAGGATACATAATAAAACCTGCAATCAATGCCAAGATTGTTCAAGGGATTTAGTCTTAAAGCATTTTAGCGAAAATAATCCATGAAATCTCAATCAACAAAATTACTTCTTCACCACATCCATTTTTTATTTAGGGTTATTTTAATCCATTGGTTACAGCATTGCTGGAGAATTAAAAAAATATTTAAAATAAAAAGTTTTTTCATTTAAAATGTTTTAGTACATACAACTTCATGGCAGTGAAGTTATTATTAATTTCACAAATCATAAATGATAACAGTACTACAAATACTAATAATATATTTAATATTTCACTCACTATTTCAAATGTTCCCACCATCTCCACCTTTTCATTCTCCTCTTCCTTGCCATTTTTCTCACTGCTGGAAAAAAAATTCACAATTCATTTTGAAAAATGAAAAAGTAAACAAACAAAAAATTCAATAAATAGGCAAATAAATAGATAATCTAAAATAATAATTTTAAAAAAATTAAATATGTTTAATCATTTACAGTTACATCGTTATCCTTGTTGACTATAAAATAAAAGATCTAAATATTTCGTGACATGAATATATTATCCCAGGACATGAACCATAAACCATAATTACAGACCAAACAAATGTATTTGTAAGAACAAATAGCTCTTAAAACATCAATGTAACCTGGCTTGCTTTATAAAAGTAAAGTCATTTACCTTACATCTCCATTCTCCCCTTTTTTGCCATTTGATAAATTCAGTTTGTCCTTCTTGCCCATGTTTGCGGTTTATCTTCGATGCCGATAGTCTGATAGTAGGTGTTAATCTGGAGTTAATGGTCTTGGTGGGGAAGGTGGTTTTGTGCTGTGTTATATAAGAATACAATATAACACACTGTACAATCACAGGCACCAAAAACCGTGTGACATTTTGAGTTTACAGAATAAATACTGATCTAACCTGCTAGCATACACAGAGTATTCCGTCCTAAACAATATCTACCACGTTAACATGTCGCTTAAATTATAACTTCAAGGTGCTTCAAGGTGTTCAGAGTACTAAAATGATAAAATTCGTCGGTTCCACATTGAAATATGTGCGCTTTTAATAAACGTTCAAAGTCGGAGAGTGTTGACGAACCTCGCATTTTGGAGCGAATCCTGTAGCTTTAAATACTGCCGCAATCAATAACGTTTACCGACCCGACCCTTAAAGACGAGGCATCAGAATTTCCGTTCAAAAACCATTGTTAAAATCATACATTAATTTGGAATCTCATTCACATAGTAAACGTTATTCACAGGGGAAGCTTTTAAAGTGAGTCATTTCGTTGAATATTTTCTATGACAGTGGCGACACCACAGGTAAAATATAGTTTAAAATCACTAAAGTGACTATTGTTTTGTCCGAAAATGACAGCTAAATTTGTGGATATGAGGAGTTTATTGAAAGATACATACTGCTCAGATGCTGTCGTCCCGCCCTGCTGTCCAAGCACACAGTGACTGCTGCGCCGCGAGAGCGCAGAGGATCTTCTGCCAGAGCGCGATCATACAACCTTGACTTTACTGCTGCTTACATCATTTACAACGTCCATGTCTCATGGATGCCCTCCCATAACCTGCTTTTGGCCACTGTAATGATTGAAAGGCTTTTAAGATGGATGTCTGAGATTATGTTGACCCAATTTGGAGATGGCACATTCCACCAATACGGTGCACTTATTTTTATTCTTCTTGAATATTAGAAGCACATTTGTTGTTGTGAGATATATTTGTTTTATAAACTATTATAAAAAATGAACCTAGCTAGTTTTAAACACGTCTGTACTGTAACCACCCCTCCTCAAATGGGGATTTTGGCCTGTCCTAAATCAGAGGTCTGGATCTTCTCATCATGCAATGACAATTAAAAATCCTAATGTCATTACTTTCACATGATCTAACTAATATCTAATGCATTATATTATCTATTTAAAAATGTAATCACATTTTAAATCACCAAAAATGAACATATTTAAATATAGCCTCCAAAAACCTTGTTACAGTGCCACATTATTTTACACATCACACATGTAATTTAATTTTATTTATGAAGTTATTTACTTTGTTCTAAAATTGAGTAAGTTAATAATTCAATTAATTTCACCTTCCTTCACTAAACATCTGTTGAGCAAGAAGTTGTTTTATTTTGTTTATTTTTTACTTAAAAATGTCTGTTTTAAATGTCTTATAAGAATAGTGGATTTAGAAGGATGACTTTCTAGACTGGTCATGGGTTCATGGTTAAGTCACTCAAGTCACTGAAATCAGGAAACAGACTAAAACCTGTTTTATGTGGTTAGAGAAACCTGACTGAAAAAGTCTGAGTAGCCATTTCAAATTCCCCTCTTAGTCAGAGATGAGAAACTGGGTCTGGTTAGCTCAGAATGTAACATCCTATAGATAATAGACTGCTAACAAATGTATATATTTTTTTCAGTGCAAGACAAAAAGCACAGAATGTATTCTGTTAGCACTTTTCTGATCACTTATACAGGGTTTCTGCAGGTTTTTTGAAGGGAAATGGAAGACTTCTTTAAATAGCTTTTTAAGACTATTAATAAATTAAAGCGAACACAACTTGTCAATATGTTCTCTAAATGTCTAGGAAGCACACAATGAGTTGTATTAGCAACACTTAAAGGTTTAAAAATACAACTTCCAAAAGATCTTTATTTCTGTTTTGGAAATAACTTTAGTCTTGTTTTCTGAGAAATTGATCATGAATTTATGATTAAAGCAAGAACAAATATCTGTCATACAAAATAGCTCAATTCAAAGGAAAAACATGTTTTCGTACCCCAGTGACAAATATTTGTTCTTGTTTCAAACATAACATCACTTGATTTTGTTAAATTTCTCAAAAAACAAGATTTCATATCTTCATGATCTCAAGTAACTGATATTTTAAATGGAAAAGACAAAAATGCTGAGAAAAAAAATATTAGGTTTACAACATTTTAAGTCCTGACTCTAAGAATTTAAGATGTTTAAATGTTAAATCTGAGCTGTTTGAATTTTTAAGGCCTTAATTTTTGGAAGTTATAGTTTATGCAAGTTGTAGGTATGAACACAGTGTCAAATTTTCTGGTTACATAAAATGCAATAAAAGTCAATAGTGACAAAGGTGACATTACACAGCAGCATATCTCATTATGAAGCTTGTCCATAACGAGACTGCTGTTTTTCACCATTTAAGGTTGTCACAATGCGTAATGGAACTTGTACCTGATGACATATTGATATGGGATTTTAGCATATACAGTATTATTCTGAAATGATAGATTTTACTCTATTTAATGTCTGTTATTCTGCCTATACCTGCTTCCTCTTATTTCATATTTTTAATACAGTGACCTTAAACACACTGAGGAGCATCAATCTATTATCATCACAATCATTAACTTTATATGGCCCACTCACCACCATAAAAGGATGTGATGTCACATCCCTCTGATTTTACGTCTTAATGTTGCTTGTTAGCAAATGTTTATATGCTCGTAACTTGTATGATAAAGCTAGATAAATAAAATATGAATCTGGAAAAATAAGACAATTAAAACTGCATGCATGAATCAACTGTAAAAATAAATCCCGTGTTTATTGCATTAAAAATACTGCATATGTCAAAAATACACTTAAATATACCTTCCTCAGTCTTTTGATCGAAAAGGCGATCTTCCAATCAGCCAGCTTTTCCCCTGCAGCAGCATTTACAATCACAATATGAATTGTCTTGATACCGATATAAGACATTACTTTACAGTAAAGACTTTACAGAGAATGTGTGTTTGTGTCCAGTGCTAATGTCTGTACTGAGCCCAGCTGATGTTCAATGGAATGTAAAACACCGGACAGAATTTACAGTTCTAGAAACAAAGAGTTCGAAAATTCAATTTTGGTGCGACTGTATTAGAACAATCATTGATGAAATGTTGTGTGGCAAAGTATTTAGGCACCAAAGAGATTCTGTAGGTAAAGATCAGATTAGGCAAACTGAGCATGCATACAGCATCTCAGAGAAAGAAATCAGGACTCCTTCCTTCCTCAAGGCATCATCTCATCATATCCTATTTCCATGCGTTGAACTGAGCATCTGAATCACAAAAGGAATGTACATCCACTTCATGTCAACTTTGAAAAGTGTGTATTTTTTGTCAAGTTCCTCAGAATTATAACATTCTTTCATCTTCATTGGAGTCTGTAACTTCTCAGATAGCCCAGAGTTGTAAGTTGAAGTTCTGACCCAGCTGCAGAGCAACAGAGGTCTGTACAGGTGTTAATGTCCACCCTGCAGAATCAAATCCTCACTCATGGTCAGTGCAAATAGAATTGTGCAAGTCAACATCACATAGTGTCCCACAGTGGGTCCAAATGGCAAAAAATATTTTTCTTTATCACTGGTTTTTGTCTTGTTTCCCAGTAAAAATAAGAAGCCATAAAAGTCCTTGAAATACATTTACATGAGAAGGAAAACTGCATATCTCACCCTATTTCTTACCCTATTATATAATTATACTGTATATATATATATATATATAAATATATAGGGTATACAGTATTATACCCTATATATTCATAATATATTCTCTAAAAATAAGTCTTAATATGTTATGCAATTTTTCTTCTCAAATTTATCTTGTTTTAATGACACAATTATTTTTTTACCATTAAACAAGACAAAAAAAAAAGCGTAGTCCATAAATTTGCGGCTGGGCCAGCACTTCCTTCCTGACTATACTTGGTGAGGAGCGTGGGGTTTCCCAGGGTACTGCTGTCTCCGTAAAGGCGGATGAGGGGCAGGTCTGTACATAGAAATAAGATTTTTTTAGATGACACTTTTCCATAGATAATATTTCATCTCTTGTCTGTTGCATAATATTACAGAAAAAAGCATCTGTCCTCTCACCTGGCAGGAGCAGCAGCTGATGCAGGGTTACGTGAGTGAGATGATGAAGATGTGGCGGGTCCTGGATGTCCCAGCAGTGGGGGTGGATGAGGGTGGGATGAAGGATCCATAGGCAGTGGTTTCTTGGGAACTGGAGGTTTGGGGGGAACAGGGTTCTGAAACAGGATGAGGTCATTATTTTTTGTCTCATAAATTCAATTTACTATACATCACTGTTCAAAATAAAAGCAAAAGGACTGCACTGAGAGAAACAGATACTCTCAGATGTATCAGAACAAGAGCTGATTAGTATTGTTAATAGAGAGTTACACTTTACACGCCTGCGGTGATACCTGGCTGGTAGAGAGGACAGGGTCAGGTGGGAGAGGCTTGCTTGGTGCAGCCGGTCGTGTTCCTGTGGGCTGGACGTACAGTCGCAGATGCAGCCATGTGACAGAGAAAGGCAAGCGCTGGGTGAGACCATCTTATGCTGGGTACACACTAAAAGATTTTTAAAATCTTATAAGATCTTCAAGATGTGAGAGACCACAAACATGAGGACAAAAAATCCTAGATTTAACAGTTTGCTCCTATAGTGTGTGGTGTCCTCGGGGTTCCCCCCACACATCAGGATTTCTGATCATGTTGAATATATGCGATTCGCGATCGGGGCGCCTCCGACGTTCTTTCGAGCAGATCCAGTCACTCTTAAAGGCACAATATGTAAGATTTTTTAATTAAAATATCCAAAAACCACTAGAACAGTGTTATATATTTTGCTGACTTGTGTACTTACATTATCCCAAATGTTTCGAAGAATGTTTAAATCCAGAGAAATAAGCAATTTTAACTAGTGACACGGACGTGTCCATAGTGTCATTGTGTCGCCTGCCAATGACGTCATAACCCCTCGATTTCTGGTTTTGTTTTGTAGAAAACATGGAAATACCAAAGACGCTTTAATATGTTGTGCGTTTTATTAGACTGGTGACGACCGCACAGAGTAGCATTATGACAGAACTTTCAAATGTATCTAGTATGATAAAACAGCACTGCTTTTTTCCCCACATGTGCACGACCGGAAGGAGCGGAAGCGGTCGACTGTGGCATAATAAAAGCTCCGCTGCTTTCAAGCCGTGTGTCACGCTCGTTCAGCGGCCTCGTTTCACTTCGCCGGCTTTCAGCCTCACCCTGCTTCATTCTACTACGCTAATAAATCATTAGCTCATCCATAAACATGATTTCTGCCCGAGTCTTGTGGATTGCATCGGCTGTAGGGATGAAGACCACAACTCCCATGACTCAGTCGCAGCGTCATCGAACTACGCCTTTGTCTCTTTGTTTATTTTGAATACGCACCCTCTAGAGACGAAAATTACATATTGTGCCTTTAACACACCTCACACCACAGGAAAATCTGATAAGATAATCTTTAGAATCACCAAGATAATCGGGACATTACCTAGGATTGTCGGAAGGGGAGAAATCGGCCCAAAATCAGCTCGATTATCTTGTGGTGTGTACCCAGCATTACTGTGCCGTTTCACTCAAATCATTGGGGATCAATCTATTCCAACATGATTTTCCCTTGATCAGAAAATGTATTTGTCCGAGATCAGACTGAATCATAGGCCATGCACTGCACAATTGATTCCTCTGATTCATCCATGCAAAAGTCTGGTCAAATATCACTGTTTTCACCTTGCAGAGAGACTGGGAGAGATAAAACACATGCTATATATGCACATGGGGGCAAATACTTTTTCCCAGCACTTTACTAAGCTTGAACTAAGGTTAAAGTCCACGTGAACCGGAAGTTTGCGACCGATTTTACTTCCGTATTGTGACGTACTTCCGAGAGAAACAGACTATTGAATGAGGAAAATAGAGGGCGTGGCTTGTTTTTTCTACTTTGAACTGATTGGATGTAGTAAAGTTGGCGTTTCATTCGGAAATGAACACTGACAGTTGGAGGGGTGTGGTTAAGGATGTCATGCTCATGCTCATGCCCAAGCCGTCAAACTGACGTCATCAGAGAAGGCCTGTCATTTTAGAGGGGAGGAGCATTTTCAGATTTGGATTAAAGATTACGAAGGCAAACACATTTTTTTTGTGGATGAATTGTTCACCACAAAAATAGCAATGTGCGCTAACAAATAAATATAGTCAATTTTGATTCCACCCGGACTTTAAAGTACTGTTACTATTAAAGTAAGGTTAACACTGTTGTTTTGATATCAACTGCTCTCATATAATGCTTAGTACATAAAGTATTTCTGCACAATGCATCACAGAATAGTTTTTACAAACTAGTTATTATTAATAGTGATGTTATCCAACTCTTTATCTGCTCAAATTTTATTGTGGAAGGTGATAATATGTATCTAGTGGTAAAATGAGCACAAATGTAGTCTTTTTTATTTCTTTGATGTTCAATGTTTCAATTAAGCTGTCTTCGGGCATGAAAAACATTAAAATACACATAAATAACTAAAGTCACTGCTTCTAGTGGCATATATTAACTCTAAGGGTACTAGGTTTTATAAAACATTTAAAAATAAATCTGAAATAATTTAATTTTGAAATGTTTACATCTTTTAATTTTAAATGTATTATACAATTTGTTTTAATGAAATGTATAATTCAAATGTAAATGTAATTGTAAAATGTATTTTACATTTTTTATTTTATTTTATTAATTTTAACTTAATTTTGTACTGAATTCATTTTGTTTTCATTTTATTCATATTTTATTTAAATTAATTCAATAATTTAATCTAATTTCCATCCATCCTTTTTCCAAGCCACTAGGGTTGTGAGTTCATTTCATTTTTGCACTTTTATACATTAATTAATAAAAATTACTATATGTGATTGTGTGTTATCTATTAATGAATACTGGTTTACAAATCTAATTAAGGTAAAGCTATTAAGCATAAGCCTTCAAGTCAACTGAACTTAACTTACAACTGGAAGTGCACATTATGATGAATTAGATGTCAATAGAACATTTTCTTTATGGTGATATTTAAAAATATTCCAGATTACATATGACCTCTTGCTCTCCCCCAGTCTGATCTCACTCCATTCACTCCCATCCGCATGCACAAACCACCATCATCTTACCACACAGAGACACAGACCACAACTAGAAACATGGAGTGAGTTTCTAAAGGTAGACACTTTGGGCCAAAACACAATAACAGACACAGTCATACATGGCATGGCAGCTAGCAGCATATGCTCCCTCTACCTTGCACTGCATCTTGCTCTCTGAGGGGATGGGGTCAGGAGGGAGGGGTTTGGTGGGAGGAGCGGGCCAATGACCCGCCAACTGAAGGACCAGAAAGAGCAATAAAAACTGCATTGGTTTTTGTGTATATCACACAACGCTACATCTACCAGAACACCTCTATACATCTCTGTTCCTCACAAGCTTTGTGAGCAGCAATGAGATTTACCTGAGCAGGTTTAATGACAGGATCAGGTGGAAGAGGTTTAGTTGGAGCAGCAGGCCTGTTTTGGACCTAATAATAAGACAAAAGTGTTGCAGAGGGGGTAGTAGAGAGGGAGTGAACTTTTATTGCACATGCATGTTACCATAAGGAACGTTAGCTGGTTTAGGCATGACAGTAAGCCATTGGCTGGTATTGTTACAGCAGCAGAAGGAGACTCAGTGAAGTCCAGTAACAGTCAGATATTTTAGAAGTTTATGTGGAAACATATGCAGTATTCATGCAGTATAGACAATAAATAGTGGAGCAATGCATGTGTTACATACAGAAAACAAAAACATTGGCTGTAATTTTACTGCATCAAGCACAGTTTTTGTCATTTTTCCACGCATCGATGTTAAAGTCACCCAGACTAATTTGGTTATCCAGGTGAATGAGAAGGACTGTGACCTCTATAACCCTAAGACTGTGTATCAGCCCTCAGTAGCCTTAATTCACCTTTCAAAGGACATCTACACTCTTAAAAATAAAGGTGCTTCACGATGCCATAGAAGAACCTTTTTGTCTAAATGGTTCCATAAAGAACCTTTAACATCTGAAGAACCTTTCTGTTTCACAAAAGGTTCTTTGTGGCGAAAGAAGGTTCTTCAGATTATAAAAAGGTAAGAAAGAGATGGTTCTTTAAAGAACCTTTGACTGAATGTTTCTTTGTGGACCCAAAAATGGTTCTTCTATGGCATCGCTTGAAGAACCTTTTGAAGCACCTTTATTTTTAAGAGTGTATGACTAGGATTTTGCCTCTGTCCTACTTACTGATAAAAATAAATAAATAATCTACTACAGAGAACCACATGATACATTCTAGGGTTGGATCATTACCAGAATGTTCACTTTGATATGATACCAGTTTGTTATCTCAGTATCTCTACCTTTGGCAACAATTAAACAGCTTTGGGAAACGAATTAAATGAGACTAGATCTGCCAATAGATTCATATAATAGATTCAATCATATAAAATATCATTTAACTTGTATTATTTAAACTGGTTATTTTACTCCATTTTTGATTTATAGATGAATTACATAATTAACTGTCAAAATTTGGGGTCAGTAAGTTTTTTTTAATAAATTACATTTATTCAGTGAGGATCAAAATTGATCAAAAGTGACAGTAAAGATGTTTGTTATTTTCAACTTTTCATTCAATTCTTTTGCAACTGTTTTCAACATTGATAATAATAAGAACTGATTAATGAGCACCAAAATAGCATATTAGGCTGAAGACTGGAGTAACTGGATTGCCGGTTCCAGATGCTGAAAATTCAGCTTTGCCATCACAGGAATACAATACATTTTAAAATACATAAGAGTTATTTTAAATTGTAATAACATTTCACCATATTCACTGTATTTTTGACCAAATAAAAACAACCTTTGTGAGCATAAGACACTTCTTTCAACAACAAAAAAGAAAATCTTACAGGCCCCAAACTCTAATCTACCACCAGCTTGCTTTGTCATGGACATGGTGACCTCACTGTGAGCTCATTTCTGTATTTCTGTACAGACTCTCAGTAACCCTACACCGCATTATAGAAGATCATTCTCCAGTAATTGTATCACTGAGCGGTGCTCTGGAGCAGCACTGTTTTTCTCTAGATCAGATTTACCGTACCTTGCTGATAGCCTGGGTGAGAGGGATGTCGCTCTGGTGGGGCCACTGGTACCTGAGCGGTTGCACCTGATCTCCATTTCGAGCATTTGCAAGCTCCATGGCAGGAGTCCTGTGGGGAAAATACAATATCTTCAAAATATTATTAACCTCAAATTAATGTTACTTTTTTTCAGCATAAAGAAATTAAATATGTTGAGAACTATTTGTTGCTGGTCAATGTTACATACACAACGTTACATTTATACCAATATAATATCAGAGGGTATTTAATGTTACAGAATAACAAGCATCTTACTATCCAAATCTACTTCACATACTGTTGTTTAATAGGGAACTGGAGAACTGTGTGAGAAAGCCAGCTAGCAGGGAGACACTTAACATTTAAAACTAAACAAACATTTTTTCTCATCGAACCAGACCTCTGGTGTTTTAAAAAAAAAACAGTAAGAAACTCTTATGCTGGAAGTACTACAATGCACATAACCAGAGAGGAGCTTGTGAATGACAGCCAATGCTAAGCCAATTTTAAATCTTTTTTTCTTTTCCTTTTTTTTTTTTAAATTGTCATTCAAAGCCCCTGCTGGTGAGAGACAAATGTTCAGCTATACGAGAATAGCGACTGCTACCACATGGTTTGTTTTGCACCACAAACTGAAGCTCCACATTCAGAGATACCTCTGGTTTTCCTCTTTCACACAGTATTCAATATAGGCCACCGAGACCCCACTGCACCGTGGGTAAAACACAATAAAATAATATCATTATTGATTTATAATATGATCTTTGACTGTGATGAATGATTTGATCTTTTATCTGACATTAACACCTAAGGTTGTAATTTCTGTCTGGCTGTTGTATTTTTATGGTACCGGTGTTTTTTGTTTTTTTTACAGTATGTTTGTTTCAAACTCTTAGAAATGTTTCATTTGTTTTTAAAATACTTTTATGCGATTTTAAGTTAAAATTTAATGTGGTGTAACCATCAAGTAAAAAGTTCAATAGTACTTACATCTTGGATACAATATTAAATATTAATAAGCAGTTTATTTATTTATTAAAATGTTAAATCATTTATTATTATTTCTACATAATAAAAGATTTTGCCAAACTTCTATAAGGTTTTCTTTTTACTAATTTCATTCCTTTTAAAGCTTTTTTTCCTTTATTATGTTGTCCAGACTGTTGTTTCACCAGGACATTTATGATTTATCTTTCCCCAAAATAATTTTAATTCAGAAGTTAAAAACATGCTCATCATATTTTGAGTCACTGTAAGCTTAAATGGCATTTTTTAAATAAATTATTTATTAATATCTCTCACGTCATTTGTCATTGCTGCTTTACACAGGCTACACTCTTAAAAATAAAGGTGCTTCAAAAGGTTCTTCAAGCGATGCCATAGAAGAACCATTCAGTCAAAGGTTCTTTAAAGAACCATCTCTTTCTTACCATTTTATAATCTGAAGAACCTTCTTTTGCCACAAAGAACCTTTTGTGAAACAGAAAGGTTCTTCAGATGTTAAAGGTTCTTTATGGAACCATTTAGACAAAAGGGTTCTTCTATGGCATCGTGAAGCACCTTTATTTTTAAGAGTGTAAGTAAAGTGAGATATATTGCTTTAATAAAGTGCGTCATCTTTTAACCATATTCTGTGTTTTTCTCAGTCTTACCGGCTCTGTCGGCTCTTGTTGAAGGGGGTGTGGCCGAGGTACACAAGGCCTCGTCGACAGCGCGGGAAGCGGAGTGCGACAAACAGCAGCGAGACCGGTAACACAAACAGGAAAATGACCAGCAGAGCCACCCGCGCAGGATCTGAATCTGTATACGAACAAAAACCAGGCTAAACACTACCACGCCAATGTAATCATTGTGATTATGTGTTACTTACTGAGTCCAAATGTCTAATGAATCAGTGTGTGTGTGTGTGTGTGTGTGTGGTACCTCTGGGCTCTCGTGCAGGGCCGCTGTCCACACTGCCACCGGTTCCAGAGTATCTGCAGTCAGGAGGAGCCCAGCCTTCATCACAGTGACAGTTCTTATTACTGTTACACACCTACACAAACAAAGACGCAAAACAGAGAAAACTGAGAAAAATAACTGCATTTGAAAAACTTAAAAGTGTTTATAATTCTCTGAAGTGGCAGTGTCTGCTCCGTCCCTCCCCCCTCCTCACCCCATGGCCATTGCACTTCCTGTGGCATTCCTCAACACCAAACATGGACACGTCCCGGCACTTTTGGTCTACACATGCCTGAGAAAACAATGTTACAATAAATCAAACATGCAATAAATTGAATACATTTCAAATATGTTTTTTAAAAATTCCAGGACTATAAATAAGAAAATATCTTATTATGGAATTCAGTAATGACTCAGCATGATTAATGACACTAAATGTACAGTAGAATATCTGTATTACATAATTAGCAATCCTAAAAAGACACACTTACGCCCTGTCCACACGAACGTGGTTATTTTTAAAACCGCAGCTTTTTCTACGCGGTTAGGCCGTCCGTCTACACGCAAACACAGCACCAGTTCACTGAAACCGAACATTTTTGAAAACGCCTGCCAGGGTGAAGATTTTCAAAAACTCCGGTTGTATGGTATGCCAAAGCTGACTTAATTAGAAATAAATAAATAAATGCACAAAGAAATGTAAAAAAAACTAATATAAATAAATGAATAAATATACAAAGAAAAGTAAAAAAGCAAAAATAAATAATTATTTCTAATTTTATTTCCTTATTTATGTATTTTTTTTTTTTATTTCCACTTTTATTTATTTTCACATTTATGTATTTATTTACGTATTTATTTAGTTATTTCCACATTTATTTTTACATTTATTTATTTTTACATGTATTTATTTTCACATTTATTTATTTTGACATTTATTTTGACATTTATTTATTTTCACATTTCTTTCTTTCTACATTTCTTTGTCCGTAGGGTAATGAGGATGGCGTGTTTTACCTCAGTAATAGCAATGAGCCAGAGTAGGCGAGGGGTAAGCTTTGAGGCCACAGTGACACCTTGTGGTGCCCAAACGAACTACAAGAAGTGTAGCCTACATGACGTGCCTGTTGATAGCGTGGGATGAATGATTTAGATGGGCAATATGGCCAAAATCTTATATAACAGGACAGGTTATTATTTCAATTTCACGTGGGGGTATGTTTCGGCTGGGAAGTGTGCAATCTGTGATCGAAAGCCTGCAATCGCTTTCTTATGCATGCTGTATTTTTAGGTTTCACTTTCAATGCATACAACGCATGTTTCAAAGATTCGGAATAGAAGGAGGCATCAGCTGGAGAAGATTGAATATATACATATACATATATATATATATATATATATATATATATATATATATAATAGTTTTTGTATAGAAGGAGAAAGCATCTGGAGAAGATTAAATATATACATATACATATATATATATATATATATATATATATATAATAGTTTTACGTCAAATGGATAAGAAAATTGCAGTGCCTTGAATTCATTAAGTAATGTTTTATTTCGTTCTAACCTATAACTCGGGAAATGTACCGAAAAAAAATAAGCCTATCGTTTTTACTTAAAACCAATTAATTTTAAGCCCTGATTTTAGACACATAAGATAATATATTATTGTTTGACTAAATGTTTAAAAATAACGCTAGAAATTTTATAATTAAGGGAATTAAACATAGGCCTAGGCATTTCAAAGTACATAATGAAATGTGTCTTTTTCAAGCAATAATTCCAAAAAGAAAGAGAAGCATCGGACTTAATGCAAAACATATTCAAGACACATTGCTGTGACATTTATTAGGAACACCAACATAGCAGAAAAGCTAATGTTTTTTGTTATATTATGCACAAACTAAGAAAAGTAAAACAAACCTTAACCTTTCAATAGCTAAAAGCACCGTGTTGTCTGCAGTGTTGTATTTGGTGGAGCGGTAGCTGAATAAAAAATAGCTTAAATGTTTAGTCAAACAATAATATATTATCTCATGTATGTCTAAAATCAGGGCTTTAAAAATGAATTGGTTTTAAGTAAAAACGATAGGCTTTTTTCCCGTTACATTTCCTGAGTTACAGGTTAGAACGAAATAAAACATTACTTAAAGGCAGAGTAAGTGATTTCTGGTAGCCAATGTTGATATTTGAAATCACCAAAACAAACACGCCCCTACCCCAAAAGGGTCTTGCCCCTATTTTGATAGCTCCGCCCCACATATACGTACGCAACCCAGGCAACGATTAGTTCTGTGAAACAAAGCAAAACCAATGTTACACCGTGTCTACGGACGTGAGTGGCGCGGCGCAACAAATCCCAACAGAAAACTGCTGCCAGGTTCTATATATGACGTGCTGACACAAATTTCAAATGGTTTTCAAGGGTCGTTTGATCGCGTTCAGTGTAGGCAGACTTTAGCTGTTGTAGACACGGTGTTACTCACCTATTGAGAAGAAACAAAGCAACGTCGGCATCAGATCGCAGGCCTCCGCTCCTTGAGTTCTCTCCAGCGCTGGAAAGCTGATCCGATATTTACACGGGTCCTACTTCTTGCCTTATCGTTCCGCAGACGTTTTCCTCTTTTGTTTTTTATCCGCCATCTCGATCTTTCTGTCGCTCGGCTCGGCTAATGTCCGTCCCATGCACTGAAAGCTCTCTCCTCCACATCACGAGTAGACACGCCCCTTATTGCTGATTGGCTACAAGTTTGTTTTGCTATTCGGCCCGAATCAGTTTTTCTAAAGTGTTTTTTGAAAAATCACATACCCTGCCTTTAAATGAATAATTTTTATTTCATCATATTCATGATTTATGAATTAATTCAAATTTCATTTTATAGAATGGGTATTCGTTATGTTAGTATATTGCTTATGATGAAAATTAATTAGCCTAGCCTATTTGTTATGAAGTTGATTTAAAATTCTTCATAACAAATTTTAAGAAGAAGTTAAAAGTTAAGAAAGAATTAAATTAGCCTGCAGGCTATAGATCTATAGGCTAATTTTCTTAACTTTTATTAGACTGCAGATCGGAAAAAAATTATTCTTGATAATCTTTCAAATAAGAGAAATCACTGACATAATTTAGGCTACTTTATTTGACTGCAGAAAAAACTAAACCATTTAATTTGCAGTCAGGCAACGATTAGTTCTGTGAAACAAAGCAAAACCAATGTTACACCGTGTCTACGGACGTGAGTGGCGCGGCGCAACAAATCCCAACAGAAAACTGCTGCCAGGTTCTATATATGACGTGCTGACACAAATTTCAAATGGTTTTCAACGGTCGTTTGATCGTGTTCAGTGTAGGCAGACTTTAGCTGTTGTAGACACGGTGTTACTCACCTATTGAGAAGAAACAAAGCAACGTCGGCATCAGATCGCAGGCCTCCGCTCCTTGAGTTCTCTCAAGCGCTGGAAAGCTGATCCGATATTTACACGGGTCCTACTTCTTGCCTTATCGTTCTGCAGACGTTGTCCTCTTTTGTTTTTTATCCACCATCGCTATCTTTCTGTGGCTCGGCTCGGCTAATGTCCATCCTGGGCACTGAACGCTCTCGCCTCCACATCATGAGTAGACACGCCCCTTACTGCTGATTGGCTATTAGCCTGTAGGCTATAGATCTATAGGCTAATTTTCTTAACTTTTATTAGACAGCAGATCGGAAAAAAATTATTCTAGATAATCTTTAAAATGAGAGAAATCACTGACATAATTTAGGCTACTTTCATCGATTGCAGAAAAAAACAAAACCATTTAATTTGCAGTATTAACTTATGAATTAAATGAAAAACAAGAAATAAATCACAACAAGAACAATAGTTTTTTTTCTTGTAGTCGGCATCAGATCGCAGGCCTCCGCTCCTTGAGTTCTCTCAAGCGCTGGAAAGCTGATCCGATATTTACACGGGTCCTACTTCTTGCCTTATCGTTCTGCAGACGTTTTCCTCTTTTTGTTTTTTATCCGCCATCTCTATCTTTCCGTCACTCGGCTCGGCTAATGTCTGTCCCATGCACTGAAAGCTCTCTCCTCCACATCACGAGATGAGTAGACACGCCCCTTATTGCTGATTGGCTACAAGTTTGTTTTGCTATTCGGCCCGAATCAGTTTTTCTAAAGTGTTTTTTGAAAAATCACATACCCTGCCTTTAATGAATTCAAGGCACTGTAATTTCCTTATCCATTTGAGTAAAACTATTATATATAATTAATATATATATATATATATTAGGGATGTGCATCTCATGACTGAGGCCGATACGAT
This sequence comes from Sinocyclocheilus grahami, assembly GCF_001515645.1. Taxonomy (NCBI): domain Eukaryota; kingdom Metazoa; phylum Chordata; class Actinopteri; order Cypriniformes; family Cyprinidae; genus Sinocyclocheilus; species Sinocyclocheilus grahami. The sequence goes on from NW_015505545.1 coordinate 552,470, forward strand.
ACGCATCTCAATGCATGGCCAATGATATGATACATTATAGATACATATGAAGCAGCTACCAATGCGATATGATTCACCCCTATTGCCACATACAATCGTTGTTGTCAGTCGCAAATATTAAACATGTTTTAGGCTATAATGCATGGCGTGTGTATTTCACTAGCTCCGTTCCCATGGACACCTTTTGTTTGATCTAATTCTGGATATTTCCATCCTAAGATGTGTGATTAATCAGCCGATTAATCCATATCTAAAGCCGGTTCTACACCAAGAAAACCCATTACAGGAAGTGACGCGAGGTGACAAATCTTCTACACTAACTGATGCCTCCTTCTATCCCGAATCTTTGAAACATGCGTTGTATGCGTTGAAAGTGAAACCTAAAAAACAGCATGCATAAAAAAGCACGCTTTCGGGAGCTTCAGCAAATGCACGCGATCACAGATTGCACGCTTCCCAGTCTAAACAACCCCCCACTTGAAATTTAAATAAGATTTTGGCCATATTGCCCATCTAAATCATTCATCCCACACTATCTACAGGCACACTTCTTGTAGTTCGTTTGGGCACCACAAGGTGTCACTGTGGCCTCAAAGCTTACCCCTCGCCTACTCTGGCTCATTGCTATTCCTGAGGTAAAACACGCCCTCCTCATTACCCTACGGACAACGAAATGTAGAAAGAAATAAATGCGAAAATAAATAAATGTATAAATAAATAAATAAAAACATAAATAAATGCATAAATGTGAAAATAAATAAAAGTGGAAATAAATAAATGTATAAATAAATAAAAGAAAAAATAAATAAACGTGGAAAAAAAATAAATAAATACATGAATAAGGAAATAAAATAAATATTTATTTTTGCTTTTTTACTTTTCTTTGTATATTTATTTATATATTTATATTTGCTTTTTTTTTACATTTCTTTGTAAATTTCTTTATTTATTTCTAATAATGGCAGGATTGGCATTCCATACGGTTGCAGTGTTATTGTGTAGACAGCGAAACCGGAGTTTTTGGCTTGTGATGTCAGCGCCTGCGCTGTTACCTCCGCCTACTGGAGACTTTTTCATTACATTTCTTTGTAAATTTCTTTATTTATTTCTAATTATGGCAGGATTGGCATTCCATACGGTTGCAGTGTTATTGTGTAGACAGCGAAACCGGAGTTTTTGGCTTGTGATGTCAGCGCCTGCGCTGTTACCTCCGCCTACTGGAGACTTTTTCAGGCTTCTGATTGGCCAACATGGCTTTACGGTTGAGATTATATCGCCACCTGTTGGTTTGGCATGCTCTTGACAGTGCTTCACAGAATGCATTTGCATTTTCATGTGGATGGAGATTTTTTTTTAAACGGAAGAAGGAAAAACTCTGTTTATTAAAATACCCGTGTATGTGTGGACATGGCCTTAATGTACACTCACCTTGTTGGGGCCACAGGCCGTCCCCTGTGACACCATGGCTGGGTCTGAAACATCATCACCCAGATTAAAATAGGCACCCCGGCAGGTAAAGTCACTCTGGTTCAGTTTGACCGTTGTGGTCAGAATCTCAACGTTGGAGCCCAGCAGAGGACGCTCATTTCCACCCTGACACTGGATCCTACCACAATGCACATTCCTAAGCAAAACAGAGCACATTAAAAACAAAGATTACAATCATATTTCCACAAGGTCCAATGTAACTAGACGTTAACAACATTACAGCACAGTTTTGTTGTAATTATGCTTCCACAGTATATGCAAATAAATCACAAAACAGACAGTTGGATAAGAAACATTTTAGGAAACAATCATGATCATATCAGTACTTGAAATTGATCAGATTTTAGGCTACATGTCCTCACCATTTCAAACAGGGGATGTAGGAACCATTGGGCATCTGGCCACAGTTTCCATATTTATTACCCTGCTTATTCACAGAGGAGAAGCAGATCGGTGGAGCGTGGGTGGAGTCTTCGAGGGGCGGAGAGAACAGAGATTCAACCACAATAAATCTAGACTCTAGATGAGAATCATCAGATTCATCATTGTGAAGCATGCGACACTCACTCGGTCCCCAGAGCATTTGGCACTGCTCGTCCAGACTGGCACACACGCCGCTGTAGCAGTACGAGGACCCATCCTTGCATGACTCTCCGTTCTGCAGAAACACATTAGGAGGACAGTAGGGCGAAGTGCCAGTGCAGTACTCCGGCAAATCACAATCTCCCAACGGCTCCCGACAAACCGACCCGGCCACACGCAGCTGTTGGGAAAGATATGGTTGGGGTGCAGTGAGAGAGTGCCATTACCTGCGCATGTTTAAGTGTGTAATCATATGCACCTTTACAAACCTTGCAGTTCTCACAGCAGATGCCATCAGAAGAGCACTGGGCCCCAGGAACCAGTTTACACGTGCTGGCATTGCAGCAAGGGTCACTACATTCCTAAACACACACACACACACACACACACACAAACAGGAAGCAGATTACAGAGGTGAAGAGCGCATTACTACATTTATTTGTTTTACAATCCTACAGTCTGACATGTTCGGACAGAGAGTTTGTCATTAAATTCTTAATAGCCCTGATGATTAGGGGAGGGAACTGTCTTTAATCTCACGATTCTCGATTTTGAATCGAATTTCGATTGGATATAGTAAAACTACTGTATTTTCTCGCAGTGGGTCAAAATTGCATTGTGAAGAGAAATAAAAACACAGATAAGTCACATCGGTGTAAATTTGATTATATTAAGAAATAAATGTAAAACTTGTAAATAAAACAAAATGTTTAGAAACATTATAAAAACTTTATTTTTAACTATAAAACTATATGACTACGTCTTAGTGTGTTTCCCTCACTCCACAACAAATCCTTTAAAGTCAACAGTATTTAGAATAACACATAAATTAAAAATATCAAACAAACATAAATTATATTACCGTAACCATTATAAACAATATTTATTATAATCACCATGCTTAAACAAATATATTTAAAGTGAAAGATGATAAAAATGTGACTGATATTCACAGAGAATAAAGTACTTCGTGTTTTCTGTGACTTTCATTTCTGGATGGTTTCGTCTGATGAGAGTCTAAATTTTTTTCCTAACCTTATTAAATGTATGCGTTAGTTTTGTCAAATTCTTACATTCAGTCAGTAAGCTCACTGCACAATAAATTATGTACTGCTCTCACAGTTGACTTCCACCTTTTTTGTTCCAACAACATTTCATTATTAACTAATATTTACAAAATCAACTTTTGAAACTTGTAAATCATTTCAAAATTGGTGGTAGATAGAATCATGATCCATTTGTGAATCAAATTTTACTCCACCTCTACTGATGATTTATTATTTGTGCCTGTAATGTTTGCTATCAGGGATAGTTCAAACTCCAAAAAACTGTAAAGCAATTAAGAGTAGCTGTGATGCAGTATATATACCAGTAGAGGGAATAAGTGTCTCACAGCTCTGTGTGTGTGAGTGTGAGAGAGAGATTGATCTACTCTCTTACCTCTTTATGATCCGCCACCAGCACCAGCTCAATATATTTGATCTCTGAGAGAATGTCTCTCTTACTCTGTCACACAACAGCAGAAAAGGATCATGACAATCAAACAAATGCACATACCTATAAATACACTACACAGTAAACACACACAGCTTGCTCACCCTGTGTGTGTGTGGGGTGATCTGAATGGGAGGAATAGAGGTATGTGACACTCCACAATCTCTAGACTCGGATGTTTGCAGATATGTCGGGTAGATCACATGCATCCATCCTTCTTCCATTTCTCCACTCCCTTCCTCTTCTTTTTCATGCTTTTCTTCCTCAGGATGCAGCTCAAAGCTCAGTGTGGCGTTAATGACTATCACTCCCCTACAGAGAGAAAAAGAAGTGTCATGAATCAACATTACTAACACAGACCGAACACACCCATAATTCAGTTAAATCTCTCACAGGATGTGGTAAGATTTGAAAAATGTAAAGCAATATTACCGTAACCCAGAGCAGGAGCTGAGTACCACACGGGACTGAGGGTAACCTTGCACTGAACCATGATAGTAACAATGCGTCTGTCACAGAAACAAATTGACGTTAAGGTGCATAAAGAACTGCAACATTCCAAAAAGCGCTGTGAAATAAATGTGCACTAGTGTACAAAGGACTCAACTCACCACTAGGTTCTCCTTCATGGATACCCCAGTTCCATTTGGCAGATAGTAGAACACGTTAGGCAGCTTTGGCAAAAGATCTCTGCAAGCAGACAAATGTTCAGATATGATGATTTATATAACTTCATTAGATACTGATTTATACACACAGGAAATGACTTACTGGTTTTTCTCCAGGTCCAAGACATACAAGCTGCTTCCCACTTGTAAACCACATAGCAATCTGTCAGGGTGACCATTCTGGAGAGAATGAGAGAGACAGATTTCATGTTACAAAGAGATTATTTGAATAGTGAATTTGTTATACAGAGATGTAACAAGGCCTATTTATGAGCCCTCCTGCTCCACGTCAGCAAAATGCTACAAATAACTGTCTTTATTCATATCAGTACATATGAGATCATGTTTTCTTCAAGCAGAAAAATCACAAATTTTGTGTTAAACCTATACTTCTTAATTTATAGAAACGCTTTTGACCAAGTGAGACTTAAGTATCCCTTTATTGCTCAGAGCTGATGTCACTTCCTGTTTGTTGCTGCCGTGTGGTTTGAGTTTGAGCTCCGTCAAGTTAATTCTTTGTCGTCTAATTTTTATCTTAAAATCAATTTTATACAATATGAATGTTAAATCATATAATCACATTACTTGTATAATGTAATTTTATTACTATTACTGAACTAAAAAATAACAGCGAGTACTGTGAGTGGAAAACAGACACAGTAGCACATATATTTTGCTATAAAAGTCAACAGAAAGATTCTAAATATTATGAGTTAATCTATAATTTAATCTGCTATATAAATCTAACAAAGCAGGAAGAAAATCTTTCCAAGTACCCTGAACTTGTACACAACACCTCTGATTTGGAATCACTGCACCAGCACATGGCCAGAGGAAAAGATAGGTTCTCTAAGAGGATAAAATAGCTTGATTTTAGAGGATGAACTGGGCTATAAACAGACGTCCTCTCCTCCATACTCTTTCTGAGCCTTTCTCTCATCTCACTTCCTATTCTAAGCACCTTTTCCTGCCGTTCTATCACATCCCATTGGCTCGCACACACATTCAGCAGCCTGATGAAAAAGTGAAACCCCACTCAGCTTCCTGTTACACCGGCTGCTGCTGTTTCCTGCTTTTCTCCAATGTGCTAATGGAAACAGCTTACTTTATTGACCCCTCCTCCTCTCAGCCAATAAAATCAGGTCTATCTGACTTCTAACCGGCCTCTCTCTTTCCCTGCTTGTCGATGTAAGTTAGACATCTCTCACAGCAAACTGACTTTAAAAGGAAAGGTTACATTTGTTCTGTGTGCCTTTTTTTATGGAAAATGGCCTTCTTACATTGATGTAAACTAACATTTGGCAAGTATTTAAAGTCTGCATCACCAACAACAGTAGCTTAAAACAATGCATAAATAGCTGTTTGGTTACTGGTTTACTAATATTATTTTCCCTGCCTGCATGGATAGCTGGAAAGGACAGTTGTTTCAGAGGCGGAGCAAGTTATTATTTTTTGATGAAAAGTCACAATAACAAAATTTTCCTTACATAACATGAATGCGCAAAAGCAGCAGGGATCTGAATTAGTAAAGTAAACAGGGTCAATTTTGATGTTGTGTCTCAAGTACAAGACGGTTGTGCTGAAATCCTGGATGGCTGTCCGACCTCCTACAGCTCTCTCAGATCTCATCCAGTCTCTTGCGAAAGCTTTAAATGCTCTTAAAGATCTTGTGGAGTTGCTAAAAAGGTTCACCAAAAGGTCATGAGACTGTCATCACAAGAGCATCACTCTCTAAGCCACATCTGCAGTCATTTACTGAGCTGCACAACACACCCATACAAGCACTTTCTCCCAAGATCGAACCTCTGGGCTGTTCACAAAAACTGAAGCCCACATTCAATCAGCACATACTGTTCCAGCATTGTTCAGGTTTCCTACAAAACCACAGGCATCTATTTGTAGGCTATACATTTATTGCTATCAGATGGTTCTGGTGAGAGCATTTCCTATGAACCCCTGGGAACAGACTGCAGTTCAATGGGAATGGGTGGATCTCTTGTCTCTGAACAACCAGGGCCAAGTCAAACTAAGTGACTGAGGCAAAGATAAAAAAGAGAGTTCGAATGTGTGTACTTTTCAGATAGACATCCCATGTGCCAGAAACAAAACTGGAGGGTTTTCATTTACTTTTGGTCATTGTTTTATGTTTAATATTATGAAGCAAGCATGTGAGAGAAATAAGTCTGGAGGTGGAGGCAGAGCAGAGATCTTTATTTATGCATCTAAAACTCCAAACTTTTACCAAAAACCTGCCACTTCCATCCTCAGTGTCTCAGAGTCCATTCCTTCATACCTGACTAATTTTTATATCGGATTTCTTTGACTGCAACACATTACACAATATTTCTTTTTATTTTCTCTGGCCCTCTTTTTTCTGTTTACAACATTCTTCAGAATCATCCGGATATCTTAATGACCTCAAAAGACTTGAAAAATACCATTTATGAACCCCTTTTTTAATACGGTTTTGAAACTGTTGAGGTACCAAATGGGCATTAACTGTATTAAAAAAGCTTTTTTGTGTTCTCTTAAAGAAACAAAGTCATACCGGTTTGGAGCGACATGAGGGTAAGGAAATTATGACATAAACGATCCCTTTAACCACTCCATCCCTGAATACTCATTACTGCTTCTCTCTTTCTTTTCTCTGCCTCAGCCAATCTGTTCTCCTCTTTCTCTATTCTGTTATTGCCTTCTGCTCCGCCCTCTCTCCATTTCTCCCCCTCTTTATAAGCCTCTTTTTTTCAGTCTGAGGTAATGTCCCTGTGCACATGCGATGACCTCAGCCGCTGATGAATGCTGGGTGGAGAACTGCACCAGAACTGCGCCTGCGCCTTAGCCCTGGCCCATATGAGCCCTTCTCATATGGGTTTGGTTTGATTCTTTTATTATTACTACAATTAATAAATTCTGGAATTGGTTCAATAATAAATGCAATAACATTTTGAGATTTAACTGATTCACTTCTTTTTTTGTAAAATACCACTGACAAATATTAAAATGTGTATATATATCTACAAATTATCATATTAACATCCACAATATCAGTTTTTGGTTCATGCAGTCGGACGTGGAGAAATTAAAGACATGTGGTTGAGTAAATGAGTGATTCAAAAGTGTTGGTGAGTCACTAAAATGAAATATCTCATAAGAGCTAGAGAGACTTCACTGGTTACACTATATATTTTTTTATTCTCTAAAAAAGAACCGACTCATAAGAGCCATTCTTCACACTGGTATGTTTTTGATTTGCTCATAAAAGTCATTCACTCAGGAAACAGTTTTCACTGGTATGTTTTGTATTCATGGGAACACCATCCGCGTGTTCCATCCACATTGGTGGAAAATGCATGTAAATGGAACTAAACATCATGAATCTTTTTGTATCTGTAATGTTTTAATTGAATCTGGTTGCTAGCCCTAGAAGCCACTATATTTAATTGTGGTTGAAGTAAATAAAACTGTGTGGGATATGACTACACAGGTTAAGCTCTATTAGGGTGCCATAAGAGAGTGACACTCAGAAAATATCCTTATTTACATGACAGAAAACTACATCTGTGCTCGGTAACTCCATTTGTTTCGCCAATCAAAACACTTTGAGGCAGTGTCTGTCAATCAATTTGCACATTATAAGGCTGCCCACATAGTTCACCCAAAAATGAAAACTCTTGTCATCATTAACTAACCCTCGTGTTGTTTCAAACCTGTATTGCTTTCTTTCTTCTTTTGTTTACAGTTGACGTCATGTATGGACAAAAAAAGACATGTCTCAAAACAAAGTAGATTTAAAATGACACGAGGGTGAGTAAATGATCTTCATTTTTGGGTGTACAATCCTTTAAGCCGTTTTCAAGTTTTAGATGAGATGAACACTCTCTCTAATTGCCATATTAATATAATTTGAGTTCCAGTTAGTGGGTGGTGGATGGCTTGAGGACAACAGTTTATAATCAACAGACTGTATTCATTGGTGCACACACACACACACACACACACACACACACACACACACTCTTTTGTTTACAGTTGACGTCATGTATGGACAAAAAAAGACATGTCTCAAAACAAAGTAGATTTAAAATGACACGAGGGTGAGTAAATGATCTTCATTTTTGGGTGTACAATCCTTTAAGCCGTTTTCAAGTTTTAGATGAGATGAACACTCTCTCTAATTGCCATGTTAATATAATTTGAGTTCCAGTTAGTGGGTGGTGGATGGCTTGAGGACAAGTTTATAATCAACAGACTGTATTCATTGGTGCGCACACACACACACACACACACACATACATAAAAACGCACACACACCCAAGCCATCACACGCCTTTCCTTTCCATGGCAAAACAGTCTAAAAACAGACCATCGTTGCCTTAGTTTTTGTGATTCAACCAGGCACAGAGGGGCTGTGTATGACAAAATAAATGAATCAGCTTGTAACCCAGGGAGCATTTTGTATATCACACTGTTGAGAGAAGTGACAAAGAGAATCAAATTAATTATGAGACAGTGAATGAGTAATTATTTAAAGGTCAAGAGAGGGAGGTGGGTTTGGTGTCTGTATCTGTCCTGTCCTGGAGGGAGAATGTAGGTGTGTTGAAACATTCAGCTGGAAACTTCCTGCCATAAAGTATGATCTGAGAAGAGCGGAACTAGAGGCAACATTAAGGGGACGGACACTTCCTGTGCAGCTGAGAGCAACTCTTGACTATGAAGTCATGTCCTGCTAAATTCCCCCATTCCACACACACACACACACACACACACACTTTTATTACTAGTTCCAGTAAGGAATTTTATCCACATAGGCATGAAATGTTTTTCAATTTAACATGCTATTTTACTGTGATTCATTTTTTTCTGTTCTTAGACAGTGCAAAAACTCACCTGTAAAACATCACTCAGGCTTCTCCTAAGTCCATTAACAAAAGCAAACGGCCTTGTCTTTGCCAGAGGCTTCAGTTCTCTTCTATGACTTGTGACTGTAGGAGATAAAGAAAACTAGTTTTTAAACTTCCCATTGTCTTATGAACTGTCATACACAAAATGTGCCCATTTCCCTGGTTAATTTCAAATGCTTTTGGCATCTGAAGTATTTTATAACAAGAAATTAATCTCTAACGAATCTCTTCAATATTTGTGCATACAACTGGAAACTTCCTGCCATAAAGTATGATCTGAGAAGAGAGGAACTAGAGGCAACATTAAGGGGACGGACACTTCCTCTGCAGCTGAGAGCAACTCTTGACTATGAAGTCATGTCCTGCTAAATTCCCCCATTCCGCACACACACACACACACACACACTTTTATTACTAGTTCCAGTAAGGAATTTTATCCACATAGGCATGAAATGTCATTCAATTTAACATGCTACTTTACTGTGATTCATTTTTTTCTGTTCTTAGACAGTGCAAAAACTCACCTGTAAAACATCACTCAGGCTTCTCCTAAGTCCATTAACAAAAGCAAACGGCCTTGTCTTTGCCAGAGGCTTCAGTTCTCTTCTATGACTTGTGACTGTAGGAGATAAAGAAAACTAGTTTTTAAACTTCCCATTGTCTTATGAACTGTCATACACAAAATGTGCCCATTTCCCTGGTTAATTTCAAATGCTTTTGGCATCTGAAGTATTTTATAACAAGAAATTAATCTCTAACGAATCTCTTCAATATTTGTGCATACAACAAAACCATTCATCGCTACTTATGCAGAACAACTTGTGCTTAGAAAAACTTCTTGTAGTAGTTTTTTGTAGTAAATTTATATATAAAGTGCTACATAACATATTGTAGGGTGAAAGGTCATAGCATGTCATGTCATAACATGTAATGTAAATAATGAAATATAGAATTTTATGAAAGAAAGAAACTTTGTTTTTATTGTGAAAAAAAAAACTTTTGTGGTATTTATTTCATACTGCTTACAGAAAATGGGTCAGAAGGGTTAATCTGTTCAACTGTGAAAAGTGTGTTTTTTGTAAATGCAACCCAAATACTTGGGTAATCATCACTGGTTATTTTTTTGGCTAATGTTTCCAAAAATTTCCCTGAATGTCAAATTTGGTGAAACTAACACAGACAGATAGTTTTGTCTCAAATGCACACTCATACACCTAACAGGAACACACTTGTGAGTAATAACCACTATAAAGGCTAGCTCTGTTGTGAGGGCAGCTGTTGTTTTGTCTGTGACTGACAGCTGTGCTGGAGCATGCATGTACAGCACTGGTTTGCAGGGCCTCTAAACTGGATCAGAAGCACCAAATACAATCTGGTCAGTCTGGCTCGAACAAATAGCTGGAACTACCAGCCAAAAATGACAAAACTTGCAGAGATGACATTATAGCTCTAGGATTATCAACAAACGGTTTAATTTACTTGGAAACAAGTCAGAACTGGAAATCCAAAAGGGAATGAGCGAGCATTTTGGCTGTGTAATGGCTTTTATAGAATAAGCTTCCTTTCCAACAGCCCAGATCGAAGAGCAATTATGTTCAAGAATGAACAGTCCTACATTATACTGTTTGAGCAGTTTACAAAAATTGAGCCTGTGATTAGGTGGGTAAACGATAGTCTGCTAAGCAGACTATTAAAGAACAGAGCCTGTGACTTATCTAGACTAAAATAGCTGAGCTGTCCGCTGTGTTTCTTTGTGGGTCTACAGAAGAAATATTCTGGGTTCCCCAACCCTCACGAAAATTAACCATGGTTTTACTACAAATAAAACCAAATCACTGTAGTTAAACCATGGTAACCACATATTAACCATGCTTTGCTACACTAACCATAGTTTAACCATGGTATTTGTAGTAAAGCTGTGGTTATACAAATGGTAGTCAATACACCAAAAAAAACATGGTTACTTCACTTTTACTCTATAATAAAACCATGGTTAATTTTCGTAAGGGAAGTAACATATTAGTGAACAGTTCTTAAAAGAACCATTTTTTTCTTAGTTTGAAGAACATCTACATCTATTATCTAAAGAACCTTGTGTGCAATAAAAAGGTACTATGGATGTTAAAGGTTCTTCAAGGAGCCATAGAAGCCAATAAATAGTGTTTCTTTCTTCTTGTTTGACTGTTTTACAAACAAAACATAGCATTATATGTTAAGCTTTAGAAGCACATGTATAATTATTCCTTACTGCCTTGATGCAACAATTACTCAATGCAATACTCAAAGCAGAGCATCCCATACCATTGTGAAAGGCGTGAGTTATCCGTGTGAAGCTGCTGTCATCCCTGTTTAGGGTCAGCGTTAGGGTCCCCCTGAACATCACGAGCGGGGTGCCTTCAAACAGAAGAACAGTGACGAGAGTTTGCCAAAAACACCTGAACAACTGATGATGGTGCTTCATGGTCCAGTGACGCATTGAGCTGTCTCTTCTTTGAATTCAAGTAGAGAAGCGAATCAGTACACTTGTTAAAAACAGTCACGCGTATCGCGCTAAGACGGCCCGTGGTCAGAAGATGTCACACGTGAAGGCGCACCTGGCCATTCACCTGCTGCTGGAGGCAGAACTGCAGGCCGTTCTGAACGCGTCCTCGGCCCAGTGTGGATTCTGGGCAACCCACATCCTGCTGAAAACCTCAGTTCAGTCCCAGCAATAACAATGGCTACTCTATTTCGCTTAGAAATACCGAGGCATCGCCTTTAATGATCACCTTGTAGAATAAGCTTTCTCTATGAGGAGGGTCGCATAGTGCGCAATCCGTCCGCTCGCCAGTGTTAAACTGAGGCAGTATAATCGCATTTCTCAGTGTGTCCAACCAAATGGGATTTCCTCTTTCACATTAACTCTTTGCTGTCCGGTCCGGTTCAAATCCTTGCCAGAGTGATTATACGCATTTGGTTCTTCCAACAGCTGGAATAGTAAAGAAACATCCTGGGCGTAGCCTACTATTATGGTGGGGGAAGTACTACAGGACGTCAAAACAGCATTGGGAAGGTCTGAAAATATATTCACTGTATACAATTATGCGTTTTCAAACAATTAGACGTGAAAGTTTAATTGCAAGGTAAACAGAAATCGTGAACCAGAGCAACGTAGCCTACGCACTTTCCGATTATCAATACGAACAAAACATAAGAACCCTAATGTAATTATTTAAGACTTAATTTATCAAAAGTATATCATAAAAAGGTGTTTTGTTTAAAAGGTTTAAAGATGACTTTTTTTAAAGGTTGCGTGAGATGAATAGGCTACTTTATTTTTTTTTTTACCCATTTCAGTTGTGTACACTTAGCAAAGACAATATATAATCTAAAAAAAAGTTTTTTTATTTTTTACTTAAAATATCAGAAATGTATGCAGCTGTGAAAATGTTGCATGTCAGAAGTTGAAGTTCATAAGCCGCCATAGTACACATCAGATTCAGAGCCGCTATCTTGCTGCCCACACTGGTCATGAGGGAAGCAGGCGTAGCAGATGTTGTCCAGGTCTGTCCAGCATTGCTGACAATAGATCATTTTGCAGCCTACAGAACTGCACTCCACAGCCTGCTTCTGCCTCACAAATCCATCACACACCCAGCACCAGCGCAGCCTACAGCCCACACGCTTCAGTGGGGCCAACACAGCCGACAGCACCTGGTAGAGAAGAGGGAGAGTTCGAAGATGAGATTGGACCATAAATGTATATTTTGGGATTTATTAAATAGTCAAAAGTGTTAAATTTGCCGAGTGTTTTACTTGGCATGTAACTCTAAGGCCACTGTTGTGCATTCACTGCTACAGCTGGAGAGGTGTGGCTACTGAAGAATGGTTTGATTGTTTTTGTTTGCTTGTCAGATAGATAATCTCCCACAAAATAGCTGGCAGTTTTTAAAGGGGTCCTATTATGCTCTTTTACAAAGTCTCGAGTTTGTTTTGGGGGTGTACTAGAACAGGCTCTCATACTAGGTTGTTCAAAAAACACATTTTTCACATATTTTACATTATTACAACACCTCTCTCCCCAGTCTGGCATGAACGACTCGAATAGTTCCTGTATCAAATGAAGGGCCGCCTTCTGAAATACGAAATGTGTTGTTATTGGTTAGCTGGGCCAGTGTTGTTGTGATTGGTTAGCTGGGCCAGTGTGTGTTGTGATTGGCAGCACTCGGCGCCTGGTCGGGAAATGTCACGCCCCTTACCATAGCGAGCTTCAGTGTAAATATTGCATCAATATCAAATCAATTTGAGCTCAATTTAAACCTGGATGACTGTAACCACTCTAAGTTCGTGAGTAACGCAATATTGTAATGCATTACTTTTAAAAGTAACTTTCCTCAACACTGGTGATAACACTCGTTGCCTTGCAGCTCAACCAGATCTCGTCCCATTCGTCGATATTTGTGGTATCACAAATCCCGGAAAATATGCGTTGTAGTCCAAACGAGTCGTTCGTTGTAGTTTTTGAAAAGTGATTTCTGTTAAATAAAATATCTCCTTTTGAAGTGGACTTTGAGCTTTGAAACTTTGCAGATCTTTTTTATGCTCAAACAGCAACATTACAGACTAACTAAAGTTGAAAAAGTGAAAAAGAATAATAGCAACCCTTTAAAACAGGCAAAGTTTTTCCAAACGAATCTAACCAACTTGAACTGCATCCGAAATTGCATACTCTCTGAGTAGGCACTTCTTTTGAATAAATACTTCACAACCATTCAAAAAGTATGTTTTATTATGAATGTAATCCAGATGTAATATATTTGTTATGTGACCTACTAGCTTCAGTTTCACTGCCATTCACAAATCCTGTCCCATGGCCTCAGGGGATAGTAAAGTGTCCATTGGATGTGCACTTCAGAATCTTGGCGGAAATATTAGGTCATCCCAGTACTTTTTGCCTACTGTTTTATGAATACTCTAAATGTTTTTTTGCCTACTATATAGTGGAGAAGTATGCGATTTTGAATGCAGCCTTGGTCTCATGCTTTCTCTCAGATTTCACTAAATGAATGACCTAAATGAATTCTGTTCTACAAATTGAAAATCCTAAAGAGGTTGTAAACTGAAAATTTACAAAAAGTTCTGTTTTCTCTGTAGGGCCCTGTGCAGGTGCATCACACACACACACCTTTATAAATGTCTGTTTTTGATTTCTCAGGCGATGTTGTTGTCTTTTGATGAAGGAGATACGTTTCTGGATCTGTAGGTTGTAGAGGAAGAGGATCCGTTTCTTTTCTCTCTGGAAAAAAAAACAGATCAGATGGGTCTCGTCCATCAAAATACTGAAGATAACATTTCACATTATAGGAATATAGCACTGCAGTGATCACCTGTAGGATTACAGGAATAAAAACACCACCAGTGTTCACATCTTCATGAATGAGGTAACATTTGTGCCACTAGCTGAATCAGGCTTTACAGGGTGCCTGTAATCCTCCTCATGCCGGCACGGGCCCACGGAGTGCTGCAAATCTAATGCTATTACTTTAAAACCCTCTTATCTTATTAGTACTTTACCCGCACATACACTAGAACACATATTTCACTCATTATGTGTGAGAAAGTATCCTCCTCTTACACTATGCTGTGTTTGAGACACTTTGAACTTGCTGAATCAGGATATCAGTTACAATCATGACTAGGGATGTAACGGTATGAAAATTTTATATCACGATTATAGTGACCAAAGTTATCACGATTATCAATATTATCACGGTTTTGTTCAAATTAGATGAAAACATTCAAAAAGAACTGATACACACACTGAAAACATTTCAATAAGTTTTATATTTGAAAATCAACAAACAACAAATACAATTAGCAGCTATATGCACTTTTTTTTTTAGCAAAAACATTAAATGAACATTAACATGAAGCCCTAATAATAATAATAATAATAAATCACTTGTGTATATATATATATATATATATATATATATATAAGCAGACAGGGTGACCGTCCTCGATTAAATTGCCTTCAGGACTCTTGTAAAAGCCAAAATACGACCAGACCATTGATTTGGTCCTCTTAGATGGCTGAAAAATCTCCCGAGCGCTGTCACTGCCTTCCACCATTTCATCTCGTGCAAAAAACAACAACAACAACATTGCAAGCTGCTTCTTCGTCAGACTGATGCTGGCTGGACAGGATTTACCGCGAGTTTTCAAAATTGCGATAATCAAACACGGTTTTGATGATAATTAAATTTTAAACGGTACTAACCGTCAGGACATTTTATCGTGATTTATCGTAAATCCGGTAATCGTTACATCCCTAATCATTACCAAAAGGATAATATTGCATAAGAGATTTACTTCTACTACCCATGGACTAGTGCCACATGCTCTGCAGATCTGAGCCAAGAACCCAAAGACAAGTCATCAAAGTTTCTATTATTTTGTTAGTAACCAAAGTATCTTATTATCTTACACTACTTTAAAATACAAGTAAGCAATCTGGACCATATCTCACATAAAAAAACAAAATGAAAATGAACAGTTTATTTTAATAGGAGTAAATGGATGTAAACAAAAAATGACATCAGAGGAAGTAATTTAGCCTGTTATTGTGCTTTTTGTTTGTTTCAGTTATGCTAGGAGAGACCTTTAGCATTTGTTCAAGCCGTCCTCTGCCAAGAGTACAATGGCAAAATAACAGCCTGAGCAATAATAAATATTCTCCTGCTGGGAGAAATCTTTTGTGAAATGTACTGACTATGAAAGGTGGCAATTATTTGTTTTATTCCAAACTGCATTATGAGAAGAACGCTTTAGGAAAACACACAGCTCAGGGACCTCATCCCAGAACTGATTTAGGATACTAGGATGAAATTTCCTTTAATAAATTAAGCATTTTTGTTAGTAAATAGACAATACTATAACAAAAAAATACAGAAATACTTCAGACTGTATGAGGAACTCATCAACAGATCATTAGCTTGATAGCTGCCATGCACACATTACATTACTGCAAGTCCAACAGCTATTATTCCTGCATCTGTCTGGTTATGTAATCCAAAACGTGATCAGCAATAGAAAGCAGCAGCACATGCAGAACAGTGACTCATTTAAGCTCCTTAGCCAAAGGAAGCATAAGGAGCTTCTGATATTTATGACAGACCAATATTGTTAATGATAAATACTGCCAGGAGTACTAGATTCTGTCCCTCGATCCAAACAAACCGTCTATCCGCACAATCAGTCATTCATAAGGTGCTGGCCCCTTGGATGGATTTCACTGTAGGGTTGCTGAACAGGACAGGACTGTTTAACCAAAAGATAAGGAGTCTGTCAGTGGAAATGGTACCTTTGGGAAGTAGAAGGCGGTGATGACCCTGCGCAGACGATTGGTGTACACCTGCAGGCAGCACATGAGGCACATCAGTAAAAGGGGGATGAAGATCCACAAGTAGTTTGACTGGCTCAGTGCATGTGGCTGGGGCAAACATTCTATACACACATAAACACACACACAAGGAAGAAGGAAAATGATGCAAAGTGAAGGTGCAAGAAAGACAGGTGCAAGAAAAATACTTATTGCAATTCAGTATGTAAATATCACAATGACAGTCACTTTCGGATAGATTTTAGATGGTGAACATTCTATTAATTTAAGACTGTATTCTTAAAATTATACAAAAACAAAATAGTTTGAATCAAGTCTGTATGTGAAGACATTCAAGCTAGGACACTACAGTTCAAAACTTTGTGGTCGGCAAGATTTTTTTAATGTATCTGAAAGAAGTCTCTTATGCACACAAAGGCTGCATTTATTTTATTAAAAATACAGTAAAACAGTAATATTGTGAAATATTATTACAATTTAAAATAATAGTTTTCTATTTTAATATATTTGAAAATGTAATTTATTCCTGTGATGGCAAAGCTAAATTTTCAGCAGCCATTACTCCAGTCTTCAGTGTCACACGATCCTTCAGAAATAATTTTAATATGCAGATTCAAGAAACATTTATTATTGTGCTGCTTGATATTTTTTGTGGAGTTTGTTGTTTAATTTTTTCAGGATTTTTGGATGAATGGAAAGTTCAAAAGAGCAGTGATCAATCTAATGCATCTTTGCGGAATAAACAATTAATTAATTTTTTTAAAATCTTACTGACCTCAAACTTATGAACACTAGAGTATATAGACACAAATAAACTATTACTGGATCAAGTTAAATGGCAAGTAAACATAATACAATGACATGCGTGCTGTCATGCTTGTGTTATAAATAGTCCTCTCATCAGACGTCTGCATGTGCACTGCCCTGTGCTGACCGGTCTAGATCAATTTAGACCTATCTGGATGAGACACACAGACACAATCAGAGCTTTGAGTTTAACTCTGATCAGATTAAATAGACGGCTAGACTGAGGACGTCACTTGGTCTCAGAAGAGAATCAGTCATTGCCAACAGTCACCCGTAGAAGCAAGCAATGAGGAATTCAGTGTCTCACAGAGTACATTCACAGTCTGTCTAATACTGAAGTTGGAGAACTCTCTCCTTCTTATTTTTTTCAGGATGCTAGGAAGAAACCTGACATATTTGAAATGGCATTTTGAAAAAAACTGAGACCAGTTTGAGAGTGCGGTGGTATAGAGAGACCTTGAATGATGTTGAGGATCAGAGACCTAGCAATACAATATTACATCGATATCTGGGTCATGATGCAATAACATATTTGAAGTATATTTATTCCAGCTGTGGTGCATTGAGATTATTTTCTTCTAGATCTTTGTTTCTCTTTCATCTGCATAGGACTTCTGTGTCTGCGCAGTTATTCTTAGCTTGCTCAGAGTTTGGATTTTGCCATGAATAATGTTCAGTCTCTTTTCCCCAAAGGTATTCATGTAAAATTCAACTAAAAATATAGATCCTTGCAGTGAGAATATTGAAACTCAAATAGTAAATAACCTACGGAAGTTACTGGATTGCACATCAAGATTGGAGGAGGTGTTGAAGGCGCCAATGGTTTTCCGCAGAAGTCTGGCTAACATGGAATCTCCACCAATTATAATGTCTATGTGATGAACACCTACAGATGTAGAGACAAAGAAAGAAAATACACTGTGATATTTTACATCAAATTAATGTACAAGCAGTCTAAGGCACATGGGTATGTCAATGCTTTTATTCTTGAAGGAAAATACTGCTCATGCATATATATATATATATAAATATATATATATATATATATATAGTGTGTATTTGTGCTCACTAGTAACTGAGTATGTGGTGAAAGTGTGTCTTCGAATGAGGTCAAAGATGTTGTAAAGGATTCCATCAACAGCAAGCAGAACACACACAAACAGAGCCAGAGATGCAACCTGCAGGAAGCCCACAATCTGCACGAAAGACACAACCTTTCAAAACTAAAATCAACAAGACAACTATAAGTTTTTCATTCATAGGCCGATTTCCCTGAAAAGCACCAAAACTTTGGCTCTGTGGCACCACTCAAACATTGCTCTGTTTCCTTAAGGATCCTAGTCAGCCCAACATATCAACATTGATTCAACCAATAGCATGAGTTTGGGGCAGAATTATGAGTTTGAGAAACTGGTTTGAAAACATGACATTTCCAATTCTGTTTGGTGCCATTAGAAGAACAGAAATGGCACACTTCACTTTTAACACTGCTCCATTAAAGACACAGCCTGAACATCAGAACATGAATTCAATGCTGAACACAAGGACCATAATAGCATACAGTACCACAGGCATGAGCTCGCTGGGGTGGATAGATAAGCTCCATGGGTTGATCAAGCTCTCTTGCTCTGCTTTCTTGAGTGGCAGCAAATACCTCTTTCCCTAAAACAGATGCTCAAATTAGCAAAAACACAGATACGGATCTGTGTAAGTGTAAGGTTTTAACTTACAGCTCTCCTTCTGCGAGCATCAATCTGTCTGATGTAGGTTGTTATGTAGACATTGTCAAAATGAATGTCTCTGCAATACCGATGAACATATCCAAACGCTCTGCAAGCAAAATTAAATAAAAATAAACTGAACAACATTTTATGGAATATTATATTCTTAATTTATATAAATATAATATTATATTTATAAATTACTACATCTCAAAAGTTTGGGATCAATAAGATTTGTTTAGTTTTATTTTAAGGAAATCTCATACTCGCCAAAGGCTGCATTTATGTGATCAAAAAACATTAAAAACAGTACTATTGTGAAATATTATTGTAATTGGTATATATTTTAAAATGTAAATTATTCTTGTGGTATCACGTGATCCTTCACAAATCATTCTATGCGGATTTGATGCTGAAGAAACATTTCTTATTAACCTCAATACT
Organism: Sinocyclocheilus grahami; assembly: GCF_001515645.1. Lineage (NCBI taxonomy): Eukaryota > Metazoa > Chordata > Actinopteri > Cypriniformes > Cyprinidae > Sinocyclocheilus > Sinocyclocheilus grahami. The sequence goes on from NW_015505545.1 coordinate 571,956, forward strand.
GAAAACAGTTGTGCTGTTTAATATTTTTATGTAAACTGTGATACTTTTTTCAGGATTCTTTTACGAACAGAAAGCTCAAAAGGGCAGCATTTATCAGAAATATTTTTTTTTGTAACAACGTAAAAGTTTTACTGTCACTTTTGTTGTATATATTTTAAAATGTAAATTATTCTTGTGGTATCACGTGATCCTTCACAAATCATTCTATGCGGATTTGATGCTGAAGAAACATTTCTTATTAACCTCAATACTGAAAACAGTTGTGCTGTTTAATATTTTTATGTAAACTGTGATATTTTTTCAGGATTCTTTTACGAACAGAAAGCTCAAAAGGGCAGCATTTATCAGAAATATTTTTTTTTGTAACAACGTAAAAGTTTTACTGTCACTTTTGTGAATTTGTGAATCAATGTAATGCATCCTTGCTAAATAAAAGGATTTATTTATTTCCAATAAATCAAATGATATCCAAACGCTCTACAGGCGAAATCAAATAAAAATAAACTGAACAACATTTTATGGAGTATATTTTTAATTTATATAAATATAATATTATATTTATATATTACTACCGTAATTTAAAAAAAATTTAAGAAATCTCATACTCACCAAGGCTGCATTTATTTGATCAAAAAACAGTACTATTGTGAAATATTATTGTAATTTTATATTTTTTTAAAATGTAAATTATTCTTGTGGTATCACATGATCCTTGAACCTCAATATTGAAAACTTTTGTTGTAGTATATAAATATGATTTTTCACTGTATTTTATTGGCAGGCATTTTCTAGACAAAATTACATACAACAATCTTATTTATATTATTGCTTACAATATATTGTATTATTCGAATAATGCAGCAGAAAACCCCCCCTGAATTTTACCTTTGTACAAGATTGCACTTTTTACTGGTACAACATCCCCTAAGGGCAGTAGGGCACATATAGCACAACAGGGCTAATGAAAGGAGTGAGAACTTACGAGGTGAACACAGTGATGAAGGTGAATGAGAGAAGGAAGTTAATCACCCCAGCTATCTTCTCAGCAATGGCTGATTTCTCTTGAAACTCACGGCTCAGCTCCTTAGAGAAATTCTGGAGGATGTCCACTCCAAACACTGACTGCTGCTCCAATTTCTTTAAGATCAACCATAAGAAGAAATGTTTTTAAAACAAACAAACATCAGATATTTACTTTTCTATATTAAGAATGAGAGGGTTTGCTCTACCTCAAGCACTACATTGGTGGTGAAGTGTTCTGCAAGCCTGTTGATGGAGTCGTTTAGTTTGTCGAAGGTCTGACCAAAGTTTCCCTCAACTGGGATCTTCTCGGTGCACCATGATGTCATCACTGAGAGAAAAGTAACTCAATATACCTGGGATCCTCTTTGCTTAATGTTAAGCTCAGATACAACATGTAAATCTTACCTCTCATGATATCACACAGAAAGTGGAACTGCATAGGTACACAGAGGAAGTGGTTTATAAGAGGGGCTTGAATGGTATTCATACACTCTTCCCACTTAACACTGAACCAATCCTGACACCGGCTAACTCCCTGCTGCACCACATCTGTTACACACAACATCATTTAGATCAAGCTAAGCTTAAATGCCCAATCAAACACAGTCAATAATAGCCTGTGTTCTTGTTATTTACACTCACAGTCACAGCGAGCTCTAGTCTTCACTACATACTCCTCCTGGGTGCTGTTGGCTGTATGGACAGACTCCTTACCAAGAGAGTCATATCCGTACTGACCCATTACCTCATCCCGAATCTTCTGGAACTGTCTGCTCACATTTTGAGTCTCTTTTTCAAATTCATCACTGTCATTCTGTGAAGAAAGGTATTCGTGGGACAGATTTCCAAGATTCATATCGGCAAATTGTATATTCACACTCTGTGTCTGGTGTTAATTTCGTTAATGAAAACTATGACCAAAAATGTTCGTTGAGAACCTTTTTTTCAATGCAATATTGTTGAAGTAAAAGACAAGACTAAAATGTAGTTTAAATAAATAAAACCTAGTGCTGGGCAACGATTAATTGCGATTAATCGCATCCAAAATAAAATATTTTTGAGTACATAATATATGTGTGTGTGCTGTGTATATTTCTTATATATAAAAGACACACACATACAGTATATATTTACAAAATATTGACATGTATATATTTATATTTAATATGTATTATAATATATTTTATATTTATATTTAATATGTAAACCTAACATATTTTTTCTTAAATATATACATGCATGTGTGTGTATTTATATATACAAAATAAATATACACAGTACACACACATATATTATGTACACAAAAATATTTTATTTTGGATGTGATTAATCGTTGCCCAGCACTAATAAAAACTGTGTTTGTGACTGTGTTTTTTGAATAAATGCACTTATGCAACCTCTGTGTGACAAAATATTTTTGTTGTTGTTTTAATAGAAAAACATTAACATATATCGGAATTATTGGAAATAATATTAAGAATATCATTGTTTTAGCTTTTGAGTTTTACTAGTTTTCATAATGTAGAGATGTTATATGATATATACTGTAATAGATATGGTAATATAATAAATCAGGAAACTAGATGAGTAAAGAAGTCAAATAAACCATGTCATGAACTGGCATTAACGTCTCCTGTGCTAACAGATGAAAGTGCAATAATTCTGTTGAAATGTAAAAAGAAGGTTCTCAGCTGACAAGAATCATGATTACAATTTTAAGCAAATTAAAAATATTTGACTGAGGACTAAGACGATAATAAAAATAGCAGAAAAAGTGAACATTAGTGTCAGGACTCACCACTATCTCCTGCACTACTTGCACGTAAGGCTCTGTCAGCATTCTCCACATCACCTTGCTGTGTGCGATCTGCAGGTCTATGTTACAGCCCATGGAGGAGGCCACATCCTGCACATTACGCTGGATGTTTGCAATGGGGCCTGATGGGAAGAGTATAGGTGATGGGTCAAAAACTAATGAAGGCTCATGACTGTCCAAGTTTCTGAGATCTGTGTGCTTTGTTTAATGCTCCTGTATATGTTAGGATTTTTACCTTGGTAAAGTCCATGCAGCACATAAACCATCAGGAATGTCCGACCTTGAGATCCAATCATACTAGGAAACATCAGGAGGATGGAGCAGCGGAACAGGGAGGAAAACATGCCTCCAAGACTACACAGACCTGCAACAACACACAATACAGCTCATGCAAAATACTGAATAATAAATGACTGGCGTCAAATGTTTACTTTCTTCAGTGTACTTACCCACAAACACACATCCAACAACAACACGTTGTACTGTTGTCATGGCAATATTTTGCATGAGTCCGAAAAACAATCCTTTAAAGACACGTTAAGACAAGATCAGCATCCCATGTTAGTTATATAACTGTAATATAATGGTAGTTATTTAATGAAATAATACACTACCATTCAAACGTTTGTGGTCAGCATGATTTTTCTTTACTTTTTTAAAATAATACTTTTATTCAGGAAGGATGCATTAAATTATATAAACATATATAATGTTACAAAAGATTTCTATTTCAATTAAATGCTTTAGTTTAAACTTATTACTTTTTAAAACTATCGATGAAGAAATCCTATAACGACTGCATCACTATTTCCACAAAAATATTAAGCAGCAAACTGTTTTCAACATTCATAATAATAAAAAATAAGTTGAGCCAGCACCAAATCAGCATTTCAGAATGATTTCTGAAGGATCATGTGATACTGAAGACTGGGGTAATTGCTACTGAAATTACATTTTACCATACAAATTACATTTACAATATATTAAAATAGAAAACGGTTATTTTAAACTGCAATAATATTTCATAAAATGATTTTTCCTTTTTTGATTAAATAAATGCAGTCTTGGTAAGCATAAAGGAGACTACTTTCAAAAACATTTAACAATCTGATCCTAAACATTTGAACGGTAGTGTACACCAGGTTTTGGAGAGTTACTTGCCCACTCCACTCAGAGCACCAAATCCAGCGCCTGTGAGACGACGAACCACAGGAAACTGTGACAGTGGGCCGAACAGGAACTTATAACCTCCATGTGGCAGAATACGCTTACACACCTTCTCCAAAGCTGCAAATTCACAAAAAGGCATAATCTATATGCACAACAGCTAGTGTAGTATACCGATATTGTTTTCTGAAAATGTAAGATAAACACACTTGAGTGGGGTAATTTAGTTTGGCTTTCCCTGAGACACTCCATTGCTGGTTTCTTCTTCCCTGCAACCAAAGAACCCTGCAAAAGAAAGCAATTTTAAAAGATGCAACCATGAGTCAGTTAGAATGAGCTCTAGTGGGTTTGATATAAACAGCATTTTAACATTTATGAAATCAAAATGTACTAGTATCAGTTTTGTAAATGGGTCGTAGACCCTCTTATACCCGCCCACATGTATCAAAGTCAAACTCTGATCTAAAATTGATTTCATTTTTCACTGAAGAGCAGTTGTCACATCAACAAGCTCTACAGCGGACAGGTAAGTCTAACGCAGCGACGCTTTAGGGTTCATCTTTATTGATCTTTCTCTATTTTTTATCGTAAAAAAATTAATTGCTCTCTTTTTCACTTCTCTTCAGGATGACCCCAAAAGCACCTTTTGTAAAGTGTCTCGGTAGGAGACTGTCGCGGTTGCGCCGCAGCTCGGCGGTGCGTCAGCTGAAGCGCAGTCTTGCTGGGTTTACTCTGGGTCTGTTCCTCGCGTCAGTTTACGGAATGACAGCGCTGTACATCCAGAACCACGACCTCTGGTTCTGCATCATCACTACCGGCATCCTCGCCGCTTGCGCGGGGTTTGCTACGGGCCTCTCGGACCGCGTGTGCACCAACGTCACGCTGATGTTCCCAATGCTGTGCTCGAGTAAATAAACAGCTGTCAATCTCTTTCTTAAACGTATTCGGTGTTATATGTGAAAGTGTAAATGAAAGTTTCGCTGATATTTTAATAGCCTATTAACGCACGTATAAGTAGAGATATATTCGGGACACCGGGGCTAGTCACGCTAGTCGTTTTCTCTAGGTTGGTTCTTTTTTAAAGGAATTTCAGTCTAGACACATAAGCCTACTTTGGCTGAAAAAAAAGAAAGAATAGTTCCACTGTTATTGTCCACGAAAAAAAGATAAAGTTCACCGAAGACCCACATTTGACCATTTGATGTTCTGTTGTCAGATTGGAACCTGCCATTAAACAGCTAATTCATGAAACAGCAAAAAATTAAAAAGGTAACATACATAAATATGTGAATGTGAAGTTAACATGTAAAATATGAACAATTATGAATATTAGCTTGAACTGACAACAGAAATTTGAGTTAAATTGTACAATAAAGTGTCACCTTCCATCTGAATGTATGTAGTTTTATTGTTCAGTTCAGAGTTTAAAGTTGTAAAGGTTCTGGTATTTAAAACTGTGTTTAGAAACAACTTACAAAACTACTAAAAACACTAGGATTGATTGGACTTTTCAAAACCTACTGAGATACAGTCCTTCCTCATGAGACAACCTAGCCCCAGCCTCCCGTTAATCTACTTTGAATTATTTAAAATACTGTTAAATCTTCTGTACCATAACACTCAGTGCATCTCTTTCTCTGTCTTTAAGTCAGGGGTAAAAATTTCCTTCTTTTCCTCATCTGTACCTTGGTTATCCAAGGCCCAGTGAGCAACACAATGGAAAATGTTGAACGGGCTGCAGACAGTGTGATCTGTGGTGCAGAACTTGCCATGAACCAAACACAACAGCTCCTGCAGCGTGCTGCCAACCCACTGCTACGTGAGTCTATCTGCAAGAGCATCACGTTAAAGATATCAACAATGCACCTCTTTCAAAAAAAATATTTAGAAATTCACATCATAATAACTTAAAGGGATAGTCCACAAATGAGTATTATTCAAATATTTAGATACACATACACACACACACATAGATCTATTTTTTTCCAATTTAATTCTAACTCTATTGAAACCCATGTGAATAAGGTAATCAAGGTCTTCTGGTTTACTGGAAAACTACAGTAGTATGTTGTACATGTTTCTGTTTTGATATCCTGAAAACATCTTTGTTTAGCGGCCCTGAGTAAGATAAAGCAGATGGCGAGGAATGCTCACTCAATGGCAGGCCGAGCACAAAATTTCATCAAAGCTCTGACAGAATCTGTGCGGCATGTCGGTGAGTGAATCAATCAGCCAAACATCCGGTAACGACATTGTCTGGGCAAACCCGCCTATGGTCTTTCATTTATTTGCTGAGGTTTGAGGTCTAGGCATGTTT
>NW_015505545.1:578288-615561 GCF_001515645.1 Sinocyclocheilus grahami
CATGCGCAACATCCTATAGGTTCTGTACTGGAATTAGTCAAGTAGTTCACCTGTTTCGAGTCTTCGGGTTTTTCCGAGTCATTCGTTCATCACGTGACAGCCCCATAAGCTTTAACCAATGCAGTGTGAGCCGGAAAGAGACTTAATAATAATAACCAACTCTTTGTTTCCTTTGTTACAACATTCAGTGTTATGGAAAAGAACCATAATGACAGCAGAAATTCACATATTTATAAACTGTAAGTAAAAAGCTACAATTTGAGACCAGAAACGCATCATGTAACTGTAAGAGTAAATAATAATTATAATAATGATGATAATAATAATAACTATGCACCCGTTTGTAAGGAAGCTTGTAAATTAACTAATTTCTCTATCCAATGCTGTCACGTCACGTGACAAAAGAACGAACGATTCGAAAAACTCGAGAGATGAACTAATCAATTCTCTTTCCGACTCAGACTGCATTGGTTAAAGTGTATAGGGCTGTCACGTGATGAATGAACGACTCAAACCCGAAGACTTGTCAGATAAGAGGTGAGGTGAGCTAATCATAGACTGAAGACCCAGGTAAACAATGAACTCATCTTTTCTGTTTCTTATAGCAGTTTTGTATTGTTTGTAGTGTGATCAACGTTTGTGTAAGTAGTAGACGTGTTAGGGAAGTAACACGTAACATTTTAATTATATTTTGCTAAAATGAACGAAATGACTCGAAAAAAGATTCGTTCATTTTGCTGAACGAGACTCAAAGGTCCGAGTCGGTAAAACGATCCAAACTTCCCATCACTAGGTCGAATGCGTTCGAGCAGCCACAAAAGACCACGTACTAGGGATGAGCGTATCGATCCGAAGTATCAATATATCGATACTGACGCGAGTATCGAAAGTATCGATACTCAAACAAAAAATATCGATATTAAGGTGTGTTTTATTTACCAGTGATTTTGTTTATTTAACAAAAAAATAATAATGTGTACAATATGCATTGAATTGGATGAATAACCTTTGTTAGCGAGTAATTGTGTATGATAGAACTATTTTCCTGCTCATCTGAACACGCAAATGTTGCAAAACAGAACTAATCAATCACAGAGAGCGTTCACTCACTTCTGATAGTACATTCAAATTCAAACAGGGCGGATTTTCCCAAAAGTATCATAAGAAAGCATTAAAGCTTTTGGGAAAGGCAGCCCTGAACAATGCTTATCAGAGGACAGAAGGACAGAGTTATTTCACAATAAACAAACTGAAATTGTAGCCTACATAGTTTGTGCAATTACAGTTATTTAAATTGGACGTTGAAAGATATTATTGATCATGTTCTATTCTGTAATGTTAATAGAATAAAAAGGTTGCATTTTATGCATGCAACAGCCTGTCACTGGCAGTCCCTTATGAAAATGAACCATGGTTTTACTAAAGTGACCATAGTTCAACTGTAGTATTTATAGATTTGAATCATGTGTAAACAAAAATATAACCTAATAAGTTACAATTAAGGCGTATTGAATGTTAAAAATGCGTTTTAAACAAAGTTAAGTGCTTATCATTACCCATTTTACTCTTAGTAATTTAATAATTTCATAATTTAAAAGTTTAGTTCAGAAGTATCAAATCGATAACGACGATACTGCCTTGAAAAATATCTGTATCGTATCGAAAACAAAATAAGTGGTATTGCCCATCCCTACCGCGTACTCTCCGACCTTCTGACCTAATACACGTGTAATCATTGCGAGATGTACAAGGATGCACGCTTATCAGACGGGATTTAAACTTTGATGGGCCAAATCAGAAGTATGCCCATCCTCTTGACATAATCAGCACCACGGGCCACAGTAGCCCCTCACTGCAGAACACAAGATCCAGGGGGCATGGTTGGATCCACATCTAGGGGGTGGAGATTGGTAGGTTTAGGCGTGGAGATGGGTGGGTTTAGGGATCAGGGGGTGGAGACGGGTAGGTTTAGGTATATGTAAGGTAGGGCTGCACGATTATGACAAAAATCATAATTGTCGATTATTCCTTTGAAATTGTAATTGCGATTATTAATTTACGATTAAATGAATGATGTTTACACTTTTGTTTGAAGCAACTGCATGCCATATTTTTTATCTTATTATTATCAATGTTGAAAACAGTTAAGCGGCTTCTTATTTTTGTGGAAACTGATACACTTTTTTCCTGGATTTTTTCTTATTAGAATGATCAAAAGAACAGCATTTATTTTTAATACATATATATATATTTGTAACAATGTAAAAAAAAATCACTTTTGATCAGTTTAATGGTGAGTAAAAGTATTTATTTCTTTACAAAAAATTATATATGTCAGAATATTAGAATGATTTATGAAGGATCATTGGGCACTTAAAATTCACAGGAATAATTTTTTTAAATTGTATTTATTCGAAAAGAGCTATATTAAATTGTAATAATATCTCACAATATTACTTTTTACTGTTTTTTTTATTAAATAAATACAGCCTTGGTGAACATTAGAGACTTCTTTCAAAAAGACAAAAATATTACTCACCCCAAACCTTTCAACAAAAATGTTCTATTAGGTATCTAAAGTTAACATTTTACCAGCACTACCTCAGTTAATATTTCAATTTCTCCTCCAGAAATATGGTTTTAACTCAAATTAAATGAAACATTACAGTGAAAAAGTAAATAAATACACACACTCCTCATTTTTTTGCAGCCTACCAGGTGGTGGGCAAATGGAAAATATTTAAGGAAATGCTAAACTCATCCTAACTATTTTCCCTTTTCATTTATTTCTGAACGTAGTTCCACATTTTTTCCCCTCTGCGCAACATGCTAATGAGAGGGTGTTCATTTATAATCACTAATTTATTTTATTTATTTGCCTACTTTAATCACATGTTTAATTATTTCTATATGTATTTAAACAAGAATTTGTGTATTTATACAGACATTTATTTATTTGCATAATTTTTCATTTATTTGTGTATTTATTTATTTATTGTTTTTGCAGGTTTCGTCCTCCATAATCTGCTATCAAACTAGAGGAAAGTAGAAGGAAGTAGTTCTTTAAGCCACTTCATACCAGTCATCTCATGATGACCATGGGATACTGATATTACAGTTGTCTCTAGCTGGAAACTCAATCGGGTTACAAAAAAATGACGTCAGGAAACGACACTGGCCATTTCTTTGGGTCGTTTGTAAAGTCACAGATACTGTACGGACAATACAGCTCAGTTTTTTATGTATCTTGCTCTGTTAAACGGAAAAAGTGACTTTACGTAGGCTATACTGGATTTACACCATGCATTTCCTGTCAGCGGGAAAGCCGCGACCCCAGCTATGACATGACCCCGACCAAGTCCATGGTTGACACCCTCTCATTAGCATGTTGTGCAGAGGAAGAATAAATGTGGAACTACATTCAGAAATAAATGAGTGATCAAAGGAAAATAAATAGGATGAGTTTAGCATTTCCTTAAACATTTTCCATTTGTCCACCAATTTATTTGATTTATTTGCCTAATTTAATCACATGTTTAATTATTTCTATATGTATTTAAACAAGAATTTGTGTATTTATACACACATTTATTTATTTTATATATATTTATTTATTGTTTTTGCAGGTTTCGTCCTCCATACCCTTCGATATTGCAAATGCAGAAAAATGAATTAAAACGTGCTTTTTATAAGTCTAAGTGAATTTACTTTAATAAAATATAACTTATTTGTAAACTTAATTTGATTCATAATTTGGTCAATATATGTGGACAAATAAGGCTAATCGCACTTGTGCAATTACAAGTTACATTATTTTAAACAATATATAGGCCTGAACGGTGGTTGCTTTCTATGACAGTCGTTTCTTTTTTGCTGTGCTTGAGTCTGAAACTATTCCCACTCTGTAGTACACAGATCTAGAGTTGGCCTTAAACACCTTGGTCAAAAACTTCCATTCAGCATCGCCTATTGACGCTGACATGCTCACAGCCCAGGAGTTCCAGAGCAGGATCTCCAAAGAGATGCCCACCATGGTGAAGGTAAGTCAGGACCTACAATCCAATCTTAAGTACATTTCAGTCTCTCAAAACCTATAATATCAACCTAAAAGCTATATTGCCATAATCAACAATGGTTTACTTCCTAGCTAACAGAGAACATTCTCAGAAATTTGGCAAAACATTTCTTTGAACATATTTTTGTTAGCTGGGTTGATGCCATTTTGTCTAGGACAAACCAAAATAACAATGAAAATAAATATGAGATAAGAAGCGCAAATAGATTTTCTGGAATAAACACAATTATCATAATAATTTTTGTTTCCCACACCCTTTATTCTCTTCCAGACAGCAGGGGACCAGGAAGGACTTAACAAACTCCTGGCGGACCTCAACGTGGAGGAGGGGAAGGGCGTCACATTCAAGGATTTTTGGCGATTGGTTGATTCTCTGGCCACTGCTCAGTTTGGATTGCAGAGCAAAGAGAAACAAATGAAATGTGTGAAATGTAGTCTGATGTAAAACCGGCCCTGAGCAAATCAGTCCGATCAACATTACGTGGATGTCCACCACAGCCCTGAGAAAACACGTCCAATCAGCAACTTCTATTACCCATCACTCTCTGCAATACTGTACATGTCACTCTGTTGGTCATTTCGGTAGGTCTTATCATAATTAAGTGTTGTTACAGAGCTTCCTGAATGAATACCCAACAAGTCCTTACGACACAGACTTCATGACATGAGTAATCTCTACCATGCAGATAACATAAGATCTACTGGCTAATTTACTTCCTCATTTGTTCTGGTGCTGCAGGTTTTTTTGTATTATTGTGTCACTTTCAACCTGCCCAATCATTCTTTTTTTTTTTTACTTTTGTTTTTAATATAAAAAATAGGAAATAATTTGTTATGTATTTTATGTGACAAATGTGATCATATTTTATATAACTGTGGGCCACATGTCTGTTTGTTCAGACTGACATGCATTGCAAAAGAGATAATGTTAGGAATATATTGTAGAGGGAAGTAGAGATGTGACACCACATATTCTGTACTGTATTTGACTTTATGGTAACATAATGTGATTATCTTTGTTGATACTATTAAATATATGCTAAAGGTTTCTGAGTCTGAATAATCTATAAAGTCTATAGGTGTAATGATTACACTCTTAAAATTGATAGAGATGGTCTTTATTGATCTACTTACTACTTACTAATCCTGATGTTAAAGTGTCCCAAAGACCATTTAAATTTCTATAAAATATATCAAAAAGCTATCAAGGTGAAACTTCATGATTATCTAAACGGAACCATAACTAACTAAAAAAAGTCTTGATAACAAAACGTTCTACATCACTTATGTTTGTGTTCTCAAAGACCCTAGATATAAAACATAAAAGTAATGCTGGAAGAGAGGATCTAAATGTATTTTTAATACCGTTATAAGTTGTGATGCAGAGAATACTGGTAGTCCAAGCCTCTACTCGATTCAGTTGAGAACTGTTTATGAACACTATTTATTCATATCACACATTTAAGCTAAACATTCATAACTTATGGTGTACACTATACAGACCCCATGCTCACGGCGTCCAGAACACCAATATTCAGTCTGGACATCTGAGATTTTGGTATGGAGAAAAACTTTTTTGATTTCTTTTATTGTATTGTTTTTTGTGCATGTGTTTTTGCTGGGGTCAAATTTACCTCAAACAGAAATAATGTTTTTCAGAACTAAAGATGTATGAAATGAAAAGAGGTTAATTAGTTTTACATATACATCATAACACGAGGGTTTAACTTAAAGTTAAAACATAAAAAAAAACACAGTTGCTGACATGGAGATAACAGAACAACGTGCCCTCTGTGACTTCACACATCTGTGATGCCTCAACGTTAGAGCGAGGAGCTCTAACCACAAAAGCACAACATCACGTTGCTGGAAGATGCTGGTGCAACTAATGACGGTTTGTGGTTAATCACCTTTATGCTAGATACTTTATAGCTTCTTAAAATTGGTACACCTTATTTCTCTCCTGTCTTTTGCTCCTCATTCATTTCTAAAATCCATTAATGTTCACTATTTAACAACTGATTTTTAGCTCTATTTGGCACATTTTTGTGTTCTGCTTTGTACTCTGGGCTGTTGTTACATGTTGTTACTCTGCAGCTCTGAGCATATGAGAACTTTTCTGGTCAAACTTGTTGAAAGACAATGGTACATTAATTCTAAAATCCATTAATGTTCACTATTTAACAACTGATTTTTAAAAAGTCAGCTCTATTTGGCACATTTTTGTGTTCTGCTTTGTACTCTGGGCTGTTGTTACATGTTGTTACTCTGCAGCTCTGAGCATATGAGAACTTTTCTGGTCAAACTTGTTGAAAGACAATGGTACATTAATTCCTTGAAATAAATACAATATGAAACCATTTCTACTTTCACTTCCTCCATTTTCTCTTGTTTATATGTATATATCAGTCAGTGTGACCCAGATCTGACTGCAAAGAACAGAGGTACATGATGTCTCATTAAGCTGCATATCTGCATACCAGTTCTAAGTGTCTTAAATGTTAATTTAATGGCTAAATGAAAAATAAACGTATATATTTGTAGAAGCAATAACTTGAAGTGATCATTTTCTGTATGACTTTATCAGTCTTTCACATCGTTCTGAAGGAATTTTGGCCCAATCTACTTTACAGTGTTGCTCCAGTTTATTGAGGTTTGTGCACATTGTTTATGCACAACTTTCACCACAGCATTTCAGTCAGGATGAGGTCTGAACTTTGACAGGGTTTGCAACACCTGGTTTCTTTCTTTTTCAGCTGTTCTGTTGTAGATTTACTGGTGTGCTTGGGATCATTGTCTTGTTGTATGACCCAATCTTGGCCACGCTTTAGCTGTTGGATGGTTGGCCTCACATCTGACTCTAGAATACTTTGGTATCCAGAGGAGTTCATGGTCGATTCAATGACTGAGAGGTGCCCAGATCCTGTGGCTTAAAAAATAAGTCCCAAATCATCAGCACTCCACCAGCATGTTTGACTTTTGTTATGAGGTGTTTGTGCTGACATGCTCTTTAGGTTTTCACCAAATGTGGCGCTGTGCATTATGACCAAACAACCCCACTTTGGTCTTGTCTATTCAAAGGTCTTATGGTTTGTTCAGATGCAACTTTGCAAACCTAAACCGTGCTGCCATTTTTTTTTTAAGATAGAAGAGGCTTTCTTCTGGCAAGCCCTCCAAACATGCCATACTGGTCCCATATTTTTCTAATTGTACTGTTATGACTCATGAACTTTATCATTTAACATGTTATAGATAAAATCTATATGACCACCTGTTATATTATTTCTTTATTTCTCAGTCTCTTTGCACGGCTGTGGAAGGAGTAAGAAACACAGATGGAATCTCTGTCTGCAAAGAGTTTATTGTTTACCTTCAGAGTTTATTGTCCAAGCTTGTCCAGCTTTTATAACCAAATCTCAGCTTAAAATACAATATATAAGCTTTTATGTTTTCAAAGGATGGTGTAATGATCATCCAATGAGAATATACATTACATCCTATATAAATGTAATACCAAAACAAAGCTTTATATGGTAAAGAACAGATGTCCTGGAAACAGATATCCTCATCTGGATAATTCTAAATTTCCTTTTCTAGGCTGGTTTCCAAGAGTAATAAATGCATGAATTATATGCATAAATGCAAAAATGCATAAAATAATAACAATACAATACAGCAAGCTTGTTTAATATTGAAAGTAAACCTAAGAGAAAAAATACAATAATACAATTATTTTTTATGATACAACTCCATTAAAGGTGATTGTGTCGCATAATTAACCTCTGTCTTACAGTCCTTTATCATAAATACTAAATTTTCTGGCACTTCCAAGAGCGTGCAATACATTAGACATACAGAAGATTGCACAAAAAACTGCTGAGGAGAACCAAACAATGAGTTGCCTTCGAAGAAAATATCTCTTACCTTCATAGACTCAATTGCATAGTCCATATCAGTTGCATAATACACACCAATCCTGTGACAACTATAATTTATTGCAGTTTTTTAGGAAAAGCAATTAATGTAGTGTTTCATGACCCTTTAAGACTGAATGTGTGAATCAAATATAAAATAAAACAAAGCATTGTCTTTGACATTATTTAAACATACTTTAATTCTTATTAAAGCAACATAATGCATAATATTGACATACATCTGATTTCTTTTTCTATTGCATTTAACTCCTTTTAACATCAAGCAGTTTCCATGCTGTATTTTCTCATATTTTTATAACTTAAACCCAACAAAAAAATGAGGCATTCCTTCTTTTGCGGCCATATTTACATTTACAGACCTTGAGTGTGCTGCGCTCAAGAAGAAATTTGCCTACAAATTCCTCTGTGATATGTTTTATAAGCTAATAATAATACGTCTGTCTTTCCATTTTGCCCAGAATGCTGCCAGATGATTTGTGTTTGTCTGGAGCCTGATCCACAACAGAGACTTAATCAGGAGAAGATGCATCTCCATGAATGGCTTAAGGTACTGAATCTAAGATTAACCAAATGGGGTTTTTTTGGGGGGGGGGGGTGAAAAGCTAAATTTCTCCAAATCTGTTTCAATGAAGAAACAAACTGGCCTGAGGGTGAGTACATTTTCAGCAAATTTTTCATTTTTGAGTGAACTAAGAACACAAGGGTGTCTTCTATGTCAAGAACTTGTATCAAACACCTTAGCTTTACTGCAATTACCTGTCCCACGTTCAATATCTTTCCTAAATGTAATGAACATCTATTTAAGAATTAGTTAAGTTTGGCATTCTAGTTTCTCATCAATGCATCTACTCCTCCAAAGACAAATGGGCACACAGACTAATCTCTTTATGGAAATCCACCCACTCCTTCCAGAACATAAATCAACCAGGATCCGCTCTGTTCTCTACAAAGCTATAAATATAAGGAAGGTTTTGTATTTCACTAGGGTGGAGCATGCTGGAATATTCATCAATCTCCCCCTTTTGTGGGTGTGTCCTTTTGACAAATTAAAAGCATTGGAAATGTTAATACCAACTCCTTAGATCACAACTGGTGTTTGTAAAAAAAATTTTTAGAATATCCAGTGCATGTAAATGGTTTTTTTTATTTTTTTAAAATGTCTTCTAAAGTAACGTTTTAAAAAAAAGAATCCTACAACTACAGCATTTTTCTATTTAAATTGTTACAGGCCACAAATACTTTGACTTTCAAGCTGACATGAGAAGTATTAAGTTTGTCCTAAAGCACTTCCCTAACTTAAATATATTTACAAATTAAAAACACACACGAAAAGTTCAAAACAATACGTGAAAGAATTCAACTGAAACCAAAACGAAATCATCTGTGACCTGAAAACTGGTACCGACATCGCCAAAAGTACCTGTATCTCACGTTGCGGTACCCGCTTTGTTTAGTCAGAAGGACACGCCCACTATATGACGACCTAATGAATATTCCATAAGGCCCCGCCCCACGCAACAGAAAAGTTTTATGACCTGCATATTCAACGGCTTACCGTTAGATCCACGAATCCCACATACAATTACATGCGTAACGCGTCGACTTTCTCGCGAGGCATATCAAGATACACTTCGTCTGCTGTCAAGTTACACCTCTGTTTACATTAATTCATTTTCAAGAAACAGATGTTTGCCGCTGACCAAACAGGGCGTCCGGCGTCGCCTCATCCGGATTTAGAGAGAACTGTTTGCGGATGCTGCGCTGTTTGCAAAGTACACCTAAACTCTTCTGCAGACCCCAGACTTCTGCCTTGCCTGCATATAGTTTGTAATACTTGCCTTACGAAGATCTGCACAGATGGAGCCACCCAAGGTGAGAACTCGCTTGTACTGTTCAGTTTGACTAGTGGTTTTAATGGGGCGCTCTAAAGTCCATCTGCACGTGACATTTTTAAAATCGCGTCGAAATAATCTCACGCAGGTTTAATCGACTGTGTACTAGTGCGATTATTTATAAAATTGGTCTTACCAAGTTAATGTCCGTGGTCCATGGCTAGGTTGTGTTTTCCATTAGGGACCCGATGAACAGTTACAATTGGCCCCGATATATAACGTTTTTCTTATTCACATACTAAATATACATATACTATGTATATACTTTTTAAAAATAATATTTTAGTGAAATTTGTAACATTTAATTACTTTTTATGAACGCAAAGTAATGATGCTGATCTAAAATCCCCTGAAATCGCAGTTTACTGACATATTTCCTATCGGTACAGGATGCTTCGACTAGAAATATCGAAAGGCTCGACATTTATTTTATGTACGTTTTTTTAATGGCCACTGTACTGCATGTGAAAAATAGAAACGCTGCTTTCTTTAATGTCATGACAAAATTAGTGTCATGTTTACAATTACATATGGAATATATTACTTGCTTTCAATAAAACCAAATGCAAGTGCATTTCTTTTTGATTATATTTTACTAATAAGTTTTTTTTTTGTCATTTTGCATGTTAAATATAATTTACATTGATATTAAGTAATACCACAGTTCATCCCTGAAGAAACCTGCATTTTTCAATAAAATGTCATTTGTTCAAATCAGTTCATTTTGTTGATAAAACTGTCAAGCAAACAAGGTGTATAAATTCTGCTACTCTAATAATTCATTACACTTTAATAAATGACTTGTGGTTTCGTCAAGGCTTTCTAATCAACAGCAACATGAGTAGTTAGAATTTAATGACATAGCCCCTTCATTTTGTAGAAGTGTTTCATTTAAGTGTGTCTGAGACTTTTGTTTCTTTCTTCATCTAGATTGTCCATTATGTGCACATTCCTTTTGTTTGTCTGAGGTTACAGAATGTGCCATTTTCGAAGACGCATCTAAAAATAACAAGGTCCCCAAGGTAAGTGTGCACAGAATATGGAGAAAGTTTCAAGTAAAATGGTACATTCATTCTGTCCCTAATCTTTTTGCAGAGGATGTTGGCAAATCATATAAAGAGCCATTCACACAAAGAATGATAAATATAAAGATAACTATTACAGTAACTGTATTAGCATCTACACCAGGAATGCATGTTAATGTTCTGTTCATTATAAGCACGTGCTGCCGCTTTAACTGCCCAAGCTCTTTAAGGTCAAGTTGATTCTGATTGGCTGTCAATGTTTTCAAGATTCATCAGCTGGGGAAAAAAACAGTTTGATAGTGATTGCAACAATATTGTTCCTCTTTGTTATCCTTTTTTCACAGAATTTGAATGTTTTTTAAAACTTCGTAGTTATCGACCTTGGTGTGAAGGCCCTTAAACTGGTCCAAAGAATTCCAGCACTGACATAAAGGAGGCATTTCCTCTCTGTCTTTCATTGTAAATCTTAATTCAAAATGTTGAATCAATCTTTTCAGTGTGCCGGGTGTGAAGAGAGTGAGGTTAGTGGATGGTGTGTCCAGTGCGAGGAGGCCCTGTGTTTGGACTGTACGTCTGCTCATCGTAGAGTAAAAGTGACCCGTGACCATGAAGTCACACCCAAAAAACCACCCACAGGTTAGAGTCCTTAAGCACTTCACACTAACACTTCACCTGTATAATTGAAGTCAGACCAATTAGTTATCAAATCAAATTTATTTGTTTGAAATCATGATCCTGGGTAGTTTCTCTTACAACTAAAACATACCTTAGAGAGCTACAAAATAATTCAGCAAAATCATAAAAATGCATTTATCATTGAACAGAGGCTTTCAAAGTAGATCGGATTGTATCAAAATAAACTTTATCATAAAGCCTCCTACGTCATTTTAGCATATATGTACACTTTCTGGTTGTTCTCCATCCAATTTGGTCTTCCTCAACATCCCATAATATGATCACCTGACATATGTACATATTTTTAATTGCAACATTTTATTTGACTCCCTAGTCTCTTCACAGGTTTACAGACCTCGACTACAGAAAGAGGCATTATATTATTATTATTATTTTATTTTATTTTTTTACAGAATATGTCGATTAAATTTGTAACATCAGAGGGAGACGGAAAGAAAAATAATAAAATGGGCTATATATATATATATATATATATATATGAATCTTCTACCAAGAGTGTGACAGGAAGAGGGGGCCAGCAGTCAGAAGTTTTCTGAGGCTTTGTATTGAGTGCGTCAGATAACTTCCAGCATCTCCATGCTTATCAGTCAAACTCTAACCCTTTTGTATGCCATAACCTCCCCTGGACAGCAGCCTGCTTGAAACCTTCAGTTTGTCACCTTACATTTTTAAGCAGTTGACATTCTATAGTAGCTGTTCCTTTTGTCCTCCTTTCCTAATCCCTTTGTTAAAAACATTATCTATTAATAAAGTTAGAAAATTAGTTTTGAGTACATACAATAAAAATACTTTATGTATATATGTTAAAAAAAACTATATCGTTCATGATTTAAAAGTTATGCAAGGAAATCTCTGTAACTCATGTAAGATTAAAGGGGTCATGTAACGTTGCTAAAAAAGAACATTATTTGGTGTAATGAATTGTGTTTATGCTTTTTAAAGTTAAAAACTTGGAATTGTTATTTTCCACATACTGTACATTATTGTTTCTCCTCTATGCCCCGCCTTTCTGAAACGCGTCGATTTTTACAAAGCTCATCGTTCTGAAAAGTGTGGTGCGCTCTGATTGGCCAGCTATCCAGGGCGTTGTGATTGGCCGAATACCTCAAGTGTGTGATGGAAATGTTATGCCCCTACCATATTATGATGCCATGTCCCGGTGAGACGAGGCAAAAACATTAAAACCCATTATAAACGAGGCATTTGTTGCATCCAGTGGGTACATAATTACTGATTATAACGACTTATACTGTCTTTTTACACGTTGCATTGCGTATCGCGCCACGTAAACATTAAACCATTTGTCTGCATTTGTGATTGGAGAAACGACAAACAACAAGCGCTACTCTACACTGCTCAAAACTCCCGTTTGAATCATCAGAGGCAAATTCTTTAAATATGAAAACATACTTACAGGTCAGAACGGACGGCATTGTAGGCTACTCTCCCAGGTTCAGGAAACAGTCATCCGTAAAATGCGTTGCACACACACGAATATTTGGTTTGAACTGTTCTGGAACAGTGTTGTAAATACAACTTAACCACTGATTTCTAGTCGTGTCCTCTTTTGGAAGGCCAAACAAAGTAGTTTAGTTTTCACAATGAAACACACAGCGTCTCCACGACATGGCGGTGGCGGCAACAATACTACAACCAGAATCAAAGTTACACTTCTTTCTTTGCGTGAACATTTGGGAGGTGTTATGCAAATCTTCCCACACAGTGACGTAGATATGTGGGGGCGTGTTTAAACGAGGCATTTTAGGAGGGCGTGGACGAGTCTTAACTTTTATAAAGAATATCTCTTTGGGTTTGAGACTAGTCTTTGCAACTTTAGGGATCTTATCTATTCACGAACAGCTTATAACACTCCAAAGAGAAAGGAAAACTTGAAATCGCATCATATGATCCCTTTAACACAGTTAATCATGCATAAGCAGTGGCATTGATTGAACATATTTTCTCACACTATAAACTGCTGTGCATTATTAGATCTGGGCCCATATTCTTAAAGATTCTAAGAATCCTCTCAGAGAGACCCTAATTTAGCTTAAAATTTTCTAACTAGGAGTCTTAGTTTAAAAGTGATTCACGGCCAATCTGAGAGCAACTCTGAGCGAGTAAAAAACTAAAACTTTTATCTTAGTGAGGAGGCGGGGTTGACCCCTTGCTAGCTATGACACAGTCTTTTGAAGACTGTGATTGGTTGTTTGTCCAAGAAGGAAATAAAAGGGCGCTTTTAAGAGTAGGGTCTATTATAAGACTTCATTTTGAAATTACAGGCGTAA
Source organism: Sinocyclocheilus grahami (assembly GCF_001515645.1). Classification (NCBI taxonomy): domain Eukaryota; kingdom Metazoa; phylum Chordata; class Actinopteri; order Cypriniformes; family Cyprinidae; genus Sinocyclocheilus; species Sinocyclocheilus grahami. Next base: position 592,200 of record NW_015505545.1, read on the forward strand.
TTTTTCCTGTTTTACCATACTCTCTCTCTCTCTCTCTCTCTCTCACACACACACACACACACACACACACACTATATATGTATATATATATATTCTTTATTTTTTATTTACCATGCTGTCATACTTAACGTATTTTATAGGAAATGAACGGCGACACAATTAGGTTCTGAAAGTGCTGCAATTGTTTGTGTGATCACTTTGCTTATAGAAGGTTGTGACAGACCCAAATCATCACTGCTGCAGAGTTGTATTTTTCCAGTTGCCAAATATGTTAATGTATTTAATGTAGTGATTTACTGGAGCTATGGCATTTCTGTGAGGTGTCAGAGATGTTAGTGTGTCTCTAATAAGATCGGTCACAAACATGATCCCTGCACCATCTAATGTGTAGCGTCTTGTTAACTCACTGTCATGCATTGTTGTGCAACACATTTCTTCTCCCTCTTCATGTTTCGTCCATTTTCTCCACTGCTAAAGAAACTCTCAAGCCTCTTAAAAGTCCCAGTCCATACTCCTAACAATTTTGGATCTTAAGACCTTTTTTACTTTTTTCTTTACTAGAATCTTTTCTTTAATTTTAAGAGGAAACACCCACATTTCTAAGAATTTTCTTAGAATTTTGTTACTAGGAGCAACGAATATGGGCCCTGTTCTGCTGTTTGTTTTGTTCAGGTTGGATACAGAGAAGACGCTGTCCCTCACACACTCAGGAGAGCTTGAGGTTCTTCTGTCTCGTTTGTGAAGAGCTCACCTGTAAGGACTGTCAACTGATCTCTCATAGGGGGCACAGGTATAGTCCATATTTACCCAAGCATAGCAGTACATGTGAAGATTAAAACTATATAGTTTTTTTTTGCGTTTTGGGTAATTATTTCCCATCTATTTGCTTTGTGATATTGGGGGGAGTCAGAGCAAAAGAATGCGTCAGTTTCTTTGACACATATTTTGATATTCCTCCCCAACAATACATTATCACAGTCTCTATATCCATGTTTTTCCATGTCCATCTCTGTATCAGTTTTGTGAAGCAGGAGGAAGCTGTGGGATCTCAAAGGCAGGTGCTGCAGAGTTTGTTGGACTCCATCAGACATCAGAAAGAGACGGTCAGCAGCAGCTTGCTGCACCTAGAGGCAAGGTAACTGAATGAAGCCGTGTAGACTACAGAATGCAAGTTGAAGGAACAGTCTGTCAATTAAAAAAAAAAAAACTGGATATACTCTTAAAAGTCGTTCTCAAAGCTCACATCGTTTCACCCATATTTCTTAAAGGGATAATAAGAATGTTACCGTCATCGAACGGAATGACTTTCTTCTGTTGAACATTAAAGGTCACATATTTTACACCTTTCTGGAGTTTTATTTTAGGTTTTGATGTCCTTAAGAATATATATTTCATATATTTCATATATATCTCAATATATTTTTACAGCTCCTCTCTCAGGAGCTCTGCTGAGAACAGGTTGATTTTGGCTGTCTAATTAATATTCATGAGCCTCTCTTCTGATTGGCCTGTTGTCTTCTGAGTGACGCACGGCCAGGCCAACCACAGGTAACTAGGGTCAGCCGACGTCACAGCGCTAGCTGGAGGCAGCAAAACAAAGGGGAAACTGGAGGCTGCCCATTCAAACCATCGCAGATTCGGCTACATGAGCTTAAAATATAATTTTGTCGTGATGTTGGGTGCCAGAATCGAGGTAATACAGCCTCAAATTAGAAATTTTATCGCATATCTACTGCCACTGCCAGACAAAAAACCGACGACAGCTGTGGTTAAACGCGGTAAAACGAGCAGACTGGACAGAAACGATCGTCAAAAATGCTCGCGTTTGCAGCACACACTTCTTATCAGAAAAGGTTCAATAAAGTATTGTCTTTTGTTGTTATGGGCGCGTCTACAGATTTCTTGCCATATGTCTATGTTTCTATGTAATGTCTGTGTGCATGTGTGTAAAACAACAAACTGACGATTTATATATAATCATTTGTAATTGTATATACATTAGGGTGACCATACGTGCCATTTTCCCAGGACTAAAGTTAACCTTTTCGACGTGTTTCCGTGTTGTCGTTGCTCAGCAATAGCATGGACACGATGTTGTCTGGGGGTTTGGCAAAAAGAGAGTGGAACTGTGGGCGGTGCTCGGGGTGGTGACTGAAGGCGGTGACTGTGTAGTTCTGACGTCAACCTTTTATGGAAGTCACAACGGTTCGTGAAAAATCACAGCTACTTTATGCAGGCTGTGTGCATTTTACTGTGGACTGACTGTTTTGAAACTTATATGGTAGTTAAATAGCCCCTAGACCTCAGTTATTGTGAAAAAAGCCAGGAAATTTCAGTTTTGACAATATGGGACCTTTAATATATATATATATATATATATATATATATATTTGCCTCGATTGCAATCTGGACGCATCAATGTTATTTGGCAAAATTCAGAGGCAGTCTGCAGATTTTGGCCAGTAATTATTGCATAGTGTATGAGTGGCACAGACTTTAGACTATGATTCCATCCAGATAGAGCATATCAAACATATTTTGAGCATGGCTTACAACAAAAAAAGCATCTTCTATTACAAATATATTGTAGTAACTTATCTCCAAAATAAGGATTATCCATTTGTAATGTGACCTTTTAAAGAAACCGTCCCTCCCATAGACGCTGCATTAGAAACACCCTCACATTAGTGTTAACTAGTTTGTTGTAATTTGATGCAAAGGTAATATAATACAAAGAATAGTGTTATTAATGTACATACATTAAAAAAAAAAATACAAATATGAAAAACTTTCGAGGATTTATGACGCTGATGACCGTTAAATGCGTCATCACAATCTTACGAAAAGGGTCCATATAAAGTGTACCGTTTATTCAAAAGGACAGGAACAAATGACTTTACATCCTGATAACAGATGGTCCCTAGAAACATTACTGAAATTGAAGTAAAAAAAACAAACAAAAAAAAAACGTATGTTTTCTCGATAACTTAAAAAACTGTTTTATAGAGACCTGTGGTGGAAATTCATCTGTAAGATTTAGTCAGTCTGAAATACAAGGTATTTATTGAATACAACCATATAGATTCACATATAAAAGTCTTTTACTCAAGCTCATACAGTAAATGTAATGCTATATGCCCATGCACAGGATGTCTCATTTTCTCGCTCTAGTTTGGGCCCTCCCTCCCTTTTTTAATGTTTTTAATTCAACCTTGTGATGTTCTATTTTGGAATATAAGAGATGAAGGAACAATTAATAATACTTAATTAATGAAAATGCAATTAATTCTCCACAACACATTGATTCACATACATGTATATGTTAAAACAATTATTACTAGAACAATTAGTGGTAAATAAATGTTAATATGATCAGTGAATTAATATATTTACAACATGCTAGAAAGTAAAGAAAAAAACTGCCCAAGTCTGCCAAAGAGCAAAAACTGGCTAATCCAGAGAGAAAACACAGAACTCACCTCTAAGGAATGCAAACCTTGGTAAAGAGTGGGTAGAAGGACACCGTATATGCTCGTAAATCAGTAAAAGCCAGATTTTCAGTCACTTGTAAGATATACACACATATCAACTGCTTTTACGAGCCATTTTTTGAGTTACAAATGGAGAGCATCTAAAAAAAAAGGAAAAGATACTCATGGCGTTTCTAAACATCTAATATTAGTGGAATAACATTCAGGTGTGTTTTTCATTTCACAATGCAGTATTATGCTGGGTACACACAAGATCTTCAAAATGTGAGAGACCACAAACATTAGGACAAAAAAATCCTAGATTTAACCGTTTTGCTCCTATAGTGTATGGTGTGCCGCGATGTTCCCCCCACACATCAGGATTTCTGATTCAACATGTTGAATATTTACGATTCGCGATCGGGGCGCCTCCGACGTTCTTTCCGAGCAGATTCAGTCACTCTTAACACACCTCACACCACAGGAAAATCTGATAAGATAATCTTTAGAACCACCAAGATAATCAGGACATTACCTAGGATTGTCGGAAGGGGAGAAATCGGCCCAAAATCAGCCCGATTATCTTATGGTGTGTACCCAGCATTAGATGATGTATTTAAGGCTTGGGCTGGCAAAAGACTATGATTTTATCAAATGTATGGTGACAATGAAATTAAGACTTTTGAGAACATAGTGAAGAAATATGCTTTGTCTTGGTATCTACAAAATATCTACAAATAAGAAGTTATTTAAAAGATGAAAAAAATTGAGATATTCACATATATTGAGAATTACAGCTTTTAAAGGTCCCATATTGTCAAAACTGAAATTTCCTGGCTTTTTTCATGATAACTGAGGGCTATGTAACTACCATATAAGTTTCAAAACAGTCAATCCACAGTGAAATGCACACAGCCTGCATAAAGTAGCTGTGATTTTTCACAAACTGTTGTGACTTCCGAAAAAAGGTAACGTCAGAACTACTCAGTCACCGCCTTCAGTCACTTCCCCGAGCACTGCCCACAGTCCCACTCTCCTTTTGCCAAACCCCCAGACAACATCGCGTCCATGCCATTGCTGAGCAACAACAACACGGAAACATGTTGAGAAAACGGTGTTCAGTCTGGATGTCAGGAACCTACATCATTGCACAGTACGGCTGTGATGGTCGCCGTGACAACCGCGTCAACCGTAGTGCACGTGACGTCACACACTCTATAACAAGCATAATACAAAGTTTTGTATACAAGTGTGATAATAGTAACAGTTGCAAATTGTTTTATTTAGACTATAAGTCTATTTACTGCATTCGGTGTTTGGAAAAAAATTAATAAAACACTTGAATTACCATTCTGAAACATCCTGTTGTAAGCGCGTTTGAGGAGGTGGTTGATTGTCTCCTGTCGTCACCGATTCGGGGTCTGAGTTTGGCTCAAACATGTAAGGCCGGACAACATTTCCCTCAGCAGTGACCATCATAACCGGTGTTTCTATTAACCTTACTTGTGGGTATCACCAATCCACAGCAGGCTACAGCATACATGACCCTAGTTACCTGTGGTTGGCCTGGCCGTGCGTCACTCAGAAAACAACATGCCAATCAGAAGAGAGGCTCATGAATATTAATTAGACGGGCCAAAATCGACCTGTTCTTTGCAGAGTTCCTGAGAGAGGAGCTGTAAAAAATATATTGAGATGGATTTTGGTACTTATACCACAAATATATATTCTTAAGGACATCAAGACTTAAAATAAAACTCCAGAAAGGTGTAAAATATGTGACCTTTAAGTAAAAACAAAATTCTGTAGAAGGCAAGAATCCCCAGTGTTAAAGGACTGGTTAGATTTAGTTTCCTATAGAGATGACAGCATATGAAATTAAGAACAAAAGTGTACTTTCTGAAAATATATGGTCACCTCTAAAAGTACAGATATATATATATATATATGTATATATATATACGTATATACAGTTGTGCTCATAAGTTTACATACCCCTTGCAGAAAGTGCAAAATGTTAATAATTGAAACAAAATAAGAGTGGATATTATTTTTTATTTAGTAATAAGCTATTTCACATAACATGTTTACATTTACTGCACAAGACAAAATAATAACTGAATTTATAAAAATTACCCCTTTCAAAAGTTTACATACCCTTGAATCTTAACACTATGTGTCATTTCCTGGATGATCCACGACTATTTTAATATTTTGTGATAGTTGTTCATGAGTCCCTTGTTGGTCCTGAGCAGTTCAACTGATTGCTGTTCTTCAGAAAATCCTCCAGCTCTTTGGTTTTCCAGCATCTTCTGCATATTTTAACCCTTTCCAACAGTGACTGTATGATTTTGAGATCCATATTTTCACACTGAGGACAACTGAGGGACTCATACACAACTATTACAAAAGGTGGAAACATTTACTGATGCTCAAGAAGGCAACACAATGCATTAAGAGCCATGTATGTAAACTTTTGAACAGGATGATGATGTGTAAATTCTTCTAATTTTGTTCAACGATCATATTTTTTCATTTAGTACTGGATTTCAGAAGCTACATAAATACTTACATGTTTCACAGAAGACAAAATAAGTAAAATTTTCCCGATCATCAAATTTAAAAAGTTTACACCCCCCGTCTCAATGCATTGTGTGGCTTTCTTGAGCATCAATTCGGTACATGTTTTTTACCTTTTGTAATAGTTATGCATGAGTCCCTCAATTGTCCTCAGTGTTAAAAGATGGATTTCAAAATCATACAGTCAATGCTGGAAAGGGTTCAAATATGCAGAAGATGCTGGAAAACCAAAGAATGTGTAGAAGCTGGAGGATTTTTCTGAAGAACCCCGCAGGCAGTTGAACTGCTCAGGACCAACAAGGGACTCATGAACAACTATCACAGAATATAAAAACAGTCGCGGATCATCCAGGAAATGACACATAAGTATTAAGATTCAAATGTAAACTTTTGAATCGGGTCATTTTTATAAATTCAGTTATTATATTGTCTTGTGAAGTATATGTAAGCATCTGTTATGTGAAATTGCGGATCATTTAAGTATTAAGATTCAAGGGTATGTAAACTTTTGAATCGGGTCATTTTTATAAATTCAGTTATTATATTGTCTTGTGAAGTATATGTAAGCATCTGTTATGTGAAATTGTTTATTCAGGTCAGTACTAAATAAAAAATAACATGCAATTTTAATGAGCCCTCTTATTTTGTTTCAGTTATTAACATTTTGAACATTCTGCAAGGGGTATGTAAACTTATGAGCACAACTATATATGCATATATACTATATATATATATATATAGATATACATACACGCACATACACACATACATTAGAATACAGAAAAAAATTAAAACTGAACAATTACTGGGGAAAAATATGTCTTTATAAAAGAAATGTTTATTTGTATAATGTATTTAGTGAATTGAACAGAAAAACATAATAAAGTATATTAAAAAGAGTGTATCACACAGCATTCTTTTCAAACTTTGTCATAGCTCACTAAATATTGCTGGACAGTAGCAGTTTGTTTCTAGCAGATGTGCTTACATCCAAAGTTGTATTACAATGGTTTCACTTTGCAGACATTTCCTGTTTTATCTTCCTTTTGTGTGTATGTATTGTGCTGTTGAGAGTATTTGAATCTTTGTTAGATTGCAGGACATTAAGAGTATAAAAGTGGGAGCAAAGAAGATGTTGACACAGGTAGTCCACTTCATTTATCAGACTCTGGTTGTGAGAGCTACACAGATGTTAAAGGAGATAGAGGTAAGTGCTCAATAGTCCTCATTTACTAAAGCATGTTGTACATGATTTTAATTTTTCAGTGGAAAGGTAAATTATGAATATTCGGCATACTTCACACAATTTCAGAATGTGTTTTCAATCTCCCATCATTACAGTACTTCAGTCTCTTTCATCATAGCCTGACAAAACTTCACTTTACAGTTTGACCAACAGAAAAATGCACACCTATTTATACTTTGCAGAATATGTAAGAATGACATGGTTACATGATTGGTTACACTCATCCAGGCAGATAATTTCCCATTGTTAGTAACTTTTAAAAAGTCTAGACTACTTCATAATTTAGTTATAGCATACATTTGTACCAAATCCTTGTTAGATGTAGTTTTGACCTTCCTATTTCAGGGCAAAATACATTTAAACATTTTGGATTTCTGTTTAGGAACCTCCAATCTGTAACCATTGATTTATTTTTGAGTGTTTGATTGTAAGGCCCTGTATGCGGAGGAGGTGGGGTGTTTGTTGGAGAGGAAGACATCTCTGAACAGGTTGGGAGGCTGTCAGGACTACATATCAGTTTTTATTGACAAGGTCCTACGCACAGAGGGCCACTGCCTCCTGGGCTACACAAAAAGAGTAAGCTGTTCTAATTTTTGTTTATTCCTTATGTACCATAAATGATCTAAACCTTGTTTTGTATTTTTGTACAAAATTTGTACATTTGTATTTAGTGTGGCTAATCAATAAAAAAAAATTAACTAATTAATTGCACATTTTTTTTCTGAAATTAATCACGATTACATTCAAGTTTTTAAATATACTTTTATATTGCAATAATTTCACATTTAATCTTCAAGTTAATGTAGAAACAACATAAAGACAGTATATTTTTAATATTTGTTTAGTGGCATCATTTTTTATGGCTGAAGGTGAGTATCACTGATACCAATACTACTGGTATCTCTAGGATATTGTTCTTTTTCCCCTAATATTTAACCATTGACTATAGCCATTCAACATTACAGTATAATTGAGAACTATCAATTTGAACATTTGACTTTAGAAAAATAACAGCTTCTAATTTAAGTGAACTGAAAACAATCTTAACATAAACCCATTATAATAAGTGTCGTATTTACCTGTGCCCTTCAGCAAGTATGAAATATACAGAAATTTTATGAAGTTATCAACACTAAATTCTAAATTATATATATAGATCAATGCTTAAAGCTACAAATGTTATTGATTTCCTCTTTTTTCTTTTGTTCTTTGATTAACAGACATCACAGCAGCTGGGTTATTAGGTTATTTGGCTGCTGTTACTTTAAGAGCTGCTTAGGGTTAGGGTTTCATTTTTACTGACATATGGCCTGACAACATCTCATCTGATCGCAGTTCCCTGTTGTTTTACTAAAGCTCCCTCATCACCTGTACCGTTTCCACGCTCGTTTGACTAGTGCCTGCCTGGCACTGAGGTGAAGTGGAGTTTGTGTTTGAAAGTCTCCTGTTTGATGTGGTTGTAAAGACGTTCTACGTCTAAATAAACACAATTCTTGTCAAGAAAACAAGAGACAGAAGCAGCATTTGTAAGTGGGTGGCCAACCCTAGCTCCGCCCCTGTATTAACTACATTAAATATTTTTAATGGCATTAAACTGGAAAAATTAATTGCCTGCATTAATGCACTAATAGACCTGCCAACCTGTACGTATTTTGTGTAGTGGCTACGCATTTTGACCTCAAGTATGCTGGTACGATTTGTCACACTAAACTACGCAAAAATCTGGTGATGCCTCTGTCCACGCGTGGTAAATGTAAATGTATTCAAATCAAGCAACAGAAGTGTACTGGAGTTTTAATTCAAGTGTACCGGAGTGTTTTAAGGGCATTTTAAATCGGAAAAAAAAAAAAAAATTTCATGTGATGTCACTGTATTACTTTATTTGTGACTAAAACTGGCTGTCATTCAGATTCTGAGTGTTTGTTTAGCCCTCAGCTATATTTTTTGTGTCTCTAACTCAGATTGAGACCCAAGTGAAAAAGCTTCTATCCCAGAAGGCATGCACCCCTGAGACCATGATTGAACTGCATATTCAGATTCAGAATGAACTCTGTCAGCACATCATGAAATGTGGTAAACAAAAACCTTCAGCTTTTTTTATTACAAAAATGTATTTACATTTTATTAAAAGAAATCTATAAATGTAACATTTCTTTATGCCCAGGATTTTTGAGGATTAGAAGGGTTCTTGTTCCATTCACCTCTCAGAGAACGTAGTGGCTACGCATTTTGACCTCAAGTATGCTGGTACGATTTGTCACACTAAACTACGCAAAAATCTGGTGATGCCTCTGTCCACGCGTGGTAAATGTAAATGTACTCAAATCAAGCAACAGAAGTGTACTGGAGTTTTAATTCAAGTGTACCGGAGTGTTTTAAGGGCATTTTAAATCGGAAAAAAATAATAATAATTCATGTGATGTCACTGTATTACTTTTATTTGTGACTAAAACTGGCTGTCATTCAGATTCTGAGTGTTTGTTTAGCCCTCAGCTATATTTTTTGTGTCTCTAACTCAGATTGAGACCCAAGTGAAAAAGCTTCTATCCCAGAAGGCATGCACCCCTGAGACCATGATTGAACTGCATATTCAGATTCAGAATGAACTCTGTCAGCACATCATGAAATGTGGTAAACAAAAACCTTCAGCTTTTTTTATTACAAAAATGTATTTACATTTTATTAAAAGAAATCTATAAATGTAACATTTCTTTATGCCCAGGATTTTTGAGGATTAGAAGGGTTCTTGTTCCATTCACCTCTCAGAGAACTGGTTCCACTCAGTTAGAGTCTGAGTCTGTGAAAAGCTCAAATCAAAATCCCTGTGCCTCCTCTCAGACTGTGCAAATGGACCAGGCCCTTCCTAGTCTGCCTCATCCATCTCAGCCCAGCCAGCCATCTCATTCTAACCAGGCCACAACCCGCTTTGCATGTAACAATGTTGCCTCATCTCAACCGAATCAATCTGAACCTTCCTCTTCAGATCATCAAAGTTCATTTTCTTCACCATCTGTCCAAGTCCAGTACCATGAAGTCATGTCTGAGCAAACCAAGCATGCTTACAGTCCCTCATTGAACTGTGTCCCATATTTTCCCCAGTCTGCTCCTAAAACTCACATGAATTCTTCTCCGTCTGTTTATTCTCAACCTCGTTTTCCACTCACAAACCTCACAGCATCTCAAATAAACAATATCTCTGAGTCAGCCAAATGTAGGAAGGCCTGTTGCCCTACCATGCAGGTCTCTCATACACGCGTACTCACCCACCCAATGCCAATTCCAGTCAACAACCAAACACCCGTAACAACTCATCCAGTGCCAGCCAACAACCAAACACCTGTAATAACTTATCCAATGCCAGTGAACAACCAAATACCCCTACTAACTCATCAAATACCAGTCAATAACCAAACACCCCTACTAACTCATCAAATGCCAGTCAATAAGCAAAGACAGCCAATTTCAGTCAACAACCAGACACCTATAACAATTCATCCAATACCAGCCAACAGCCAAACACTTGGACTAACTCATATATTGCCCGCCAACAGCCAGACACCCCTACTAACTCATCGAATGCCACTCAACAACCAAACACCTGTACCAACTCATACAATGCCCATCAATAACCAAACACTCGTACCAACTCATCCAATACCAGCCAACAACCAAACACTTGGACCGACTCATCCAATACCAGCGAACAACCAAACACCTGTACTAACTCATACAATGCCCATCAACAACCAAACACTTGTACCAACTCATCCAATACCAGCCAACAACCAAACACCTGTACTAACTCGTACAATGCCCATCATCTACCAAACACTCGTACCAACTCATCCAATACCAGCCAACAACCAAACACCTGTACTAACTCATATAATGCCCATCAACAACCAAACACTCATACCAACTCAACCAATAACAGCCAACAACCAAACACCTGTACTAACTCATATAATGCCCATCAACAACCAAACACTCGTACCAACTCATCCAATACCAGCCAACAACCAAACACTCGCAGCAACTCATCCAATACCAGCCAACAACCAAACACCTGTACTAACTCATACAATGCCCATCAACAATCAAACACTCGTACCAACTCATCCAATGCCAGCCAACAACCAAACACCCCTACTAACTCATCAAATGCCAGTCAATAACCAAAAACAACCAATTTCAGTCAACAACCAAACACCCGTAACAACTCATCAAATACCAGCCAACAACCAACCACCTGAACTAATTGAATCAATACCAGCCAACAACCAAATACCTGTATTAATTCAACCAATTCCAGTCAACAACCAAACACCCATACTAACCCCTCCAATACCAGCCAACAACCAAACACCCGTATTAATCCAACCAATACCAGCCAACAACCAATCAACCTTACTTACTCATTCTATACCAACGTACAACCACGCACTCATGCTGACCCATCCAGTACAAACCAATTTCCTGGTGCCCGGACTTTCTTTCTCTGTGCAACCCACTATTCCCTTAACTGTCCTTTCAACAATAAACACACTTTCTTTAAATTATGCTACTGCAATCTCTAATGTCCTTCCTGTAAACCCAATGCCTTCTACTCCCATTGATGGCAACAACACCCTTCGGTGTAAGAGAGGCACCTACAATAGCCAGAACCTCCCAGTCAAGGCCTTGACTGATTCCGCCTGTGATCAGGATGCAGGTGTGAGCAGCACGGATTTTACTGATACAGACCATCTGGAGAGCAACTTGCCCACCTCCCTTGTGTTGGGAGCAGCTCCCAAAGAACCTTCACTAGATCCTGGCCGCTCCTCTGGACCATCCAACATTCACCAGGACTCTCTCTCCACCACCACCACCACAGAGAAATGTTCAAGTCAAGCTCAAGACTGTCAGTCATCCAACAAGAACAACTCTGGACCAAAACACTGGAGCATTGGCATGCCGATAACTTTCCGTCAGCTTGTAGAGGCAACATGCATACCTTTCAGGTCAGACAATCTGAACACAACACCTCCAGTGGATTCAACTCCTTGTAGCACATCAGAAGACCTTGATGGGGAGGTTGGTGAATGTTTGGTTTGATTCTTACAGATAGAGGTATGTCAGAGATCTGTGTTTCATTCAAAAGCTTTCTTTTCCTACCAGAGGACGACTCATGACAAGACTGTCCAAAGTAATTTTGACTACAGGAAGGCAAAAAAAGAAGACAAAGAATCTGCAGGTTATTTTCTTCTCAAAAGAGTTCTCAAAAGAATAGTGTTTGTTTTCCTCACTCATTTCTTTTTTTCCTGTCTTTTAGTCACCCTGGAACACTTCAGGAGACAAATCAAACAATGCAAGAGGTGGTCTCAAGATATATTCTTATTTAGTGTTGGTTCATAGTGATCTTTGCTTCATAGTGGAATCTATAGTGCTAATTTGAATCCTTCCTGCATCGAAATAATTATTAACCTTATTTATGTCTCAATTAATGTTTGTGATAACTATTAATAATATTATTAATAGTGTTAATAGTATTTACAGTACCGTCCCAAATTTTTGGAAAGAAGTCGCTTTGCTCACCAAGGCTGTATTTATTTAATCAAAAATAAAGTGAAAACCATTGATATATTACAATGTATAATTACCATTTTATTCTTTTGTACACTGAACAAAATTATAAACGCAACACTTTTGTTTCTGCCCCCATTTTTCATGAGCTGAACTCAAAGATCTAAGACTTTTTCTATGTACACAAAAGGCCTATTTCTCTCAAATTCTGTCTAAATCTGTGTTAGTGAGCACTTCTCCTTTGCCGAGATAATCCATCCACCTCACAGGTGTGGCATATCAAGATGCTGATTAGACAGCATGATTATTGCACAGGTGTGCCTTAGGCTGGCCACAATAAAAGGCCACTCTAAAATGTGCAGTTTTATCACACAGCACAATGCCACAGATGTCGCAAGTTTTGAGGGAGCGTGCAATTGGCATGCTGACTGCAGGAATGTCCACCAGAGCTGTTGCCCGTGAATTGAATGTTAATTTCTCTACCATAAGCCATCTCCAAAGGCGTTTCAGATAATTTGGCAGTACATCCAACCAGCCTCACAACCACAGATCACGTGTAACCACACCGGCACAGGACCTCCACATCCAGCATCTTCACCTCCAATATCGTCTGAGACCAGCCACCCAGACAGCTGCTGCAACAATCGGTTTGCATAACCAAATAATTTCTGCACAAACTGTCAGAAACCATCTCAGGGAAGCTCATCTGCATGTTCGTCGTCCTCATCGGGGTCTCGACCTGACTGCAGTTCGTCGTCGTAACCGACTTGAGTGGGCAAATGCTCACATTCGATGGGGTCTGGCACTTTGGAGAGGTGTTCTCTTCACGGATGAATCCCGGTTTTCACTGTACAGGGCAGATGGCAGACAGCGTGTATGGCGTCGTGTGGATGAGGGGTTTGCTGATGTCAGCATTGTGGATCAAGTGGCCCATGGTGGCGGTGGGGTTATGGTATGGGCAGGCGTATGTTATGGACAACAAACACAGGTGCATTTTATTGATGGTTGTTACGTCCTCAACATAACATAGAGGTGGAGGCAAGCACAGGCTCGTTTTAACAGGGGATATTTATTATTGAGTTAATTTAACAATTCTAATTATAAGATCTAAGTCTAGATCAGGGACATGGACAAATAATATCCATGCATAAAAAGCGTTTCTACCTTTTATTTATTTATATATATATATATAAACGTAGGCCTATACATTCATGTAACAAAAACGTTTAAGCTGTCAGTTTAAATAAAAGTCAGTCTCTGGAATATAATGTCCTACTTTGCAGAAAACATACACAAAACAAGTGTATCCTTACGATTTTGTTATAAAAACGTTTTCAAATCTTTTGTTTTGCACGAATGCAAACCGCAAACAAAACGGTATGAGTTGATTGTGGTCGAAAGAGGGAAAAAAACGTTTGCTGTTGACGCAAATAACACGGGGCTACTTGATAGGAGCAGTTTTGGGCGGTTTGCTTATGCGAATGGGCGCACTGTTCTCTGATTGGTTTGAAGTCGACTTAACTTCTATAAGCCCCACCCCCTGTTTTTATATATAATTGCAGTAGAATGTGAAGCTTACACTAAACACTCAAGACATTCACAGGGTTCACTAGGTGAAATGGTTGTTCTGGTCAAACCAAGTCCTTATATATATATATATATATATATTGTAATTTCCATAAGAATGTTTCCTGGCTAGTTTCTTTGAGGTTGGTGGTAGTATAAATATTACTCAAGTAAAGGCACGTTCACACCAAGGTTGATAATTGTAACTATAAACCACAGTTATAGTGATAGTGACACATAGAAACAATTCAGAACATTTTTTTTTCCTGCCGATGAAATATAAAACTATTGACATCCAATCAGAATTAACATGACGTAAGCTTGAGCTTTTGTTGTCCTTTGGTGTGTACGACAACATAGTTACTGTTAAAGTTATCGTTATAATTCTTTCTTGGTGTGAACCGCCTTAAGAACTAAAGAGATATCATTGACATATTATTGACCTGTATATACTTGAATCTTTCACTTTTGTATATAAACATGATGTCATTTAGTTGAAGACCTTTTTTTAGATGTTTTTAATGCTTGTATCTAAACGAGGGATTTCAATAAAGTGAAAATAATGTAAAAGATGCCTTGATTATTTTGAACTATGCTGTATATTTACTGTATTTTATTAAACATTTAGATTGCATTTGACTGTTTTTAAAAACGTCTTAATGACCCCAAAATTTTGAACCATAGTATAGTATTTGAATCTCTTATGGTTACCTAATTATTTAATCAAAAATACAGTAAAAACTAATATAGTGAAATATTACAATTTAACAATTTTTACACAATTCATTCTATGCTCAAACAGCACTCAAAACAACAATCAGATTTTATAAAATGTTTTATTACATTTAAAGTCAATATTACATTTGTTAAAGGAAAAAGCATTACAAGATAAAGGCTGTTAGGATTTTAGCTATAAATGTCCACCAAGTCATTTAACACCAGTTAGTGACAGCACATGCCTGTCTATGTATAACACACTTCACTTTATGTTTTCCACTCGGTAATTACACATCCTTGATCTTGAAACATAAAACGCCCCATGAATAATCAAAGTAACATTAACAGTATCTTATCCTCTCCTCTCGATTGAACATCTGTGACCTCATCTTAATGACCCCAAAATTTTGAACCATAGTATAGTATTTGAATCTCTTATGGTTACCTAATTATTTAATCAAAAATACAGTAAAAACTAATATAGTGAAATATTACAATTTTTACACAATTCATTCTATGCTCAAACAGCACTCAAAACAACAATCAGATTTTATAAAATGTTTTATTACATTTAAAGTCAATATTACATTTGTTAAAGGAAAAAGCATTACAAGATAAAGGCTGTTAGGATTTTAGCTATAAATGTCCACCAAGTCATTTAACACCAGTTAGTGACAGCACATGCCTGTCTATGTATAACACACTTCACTTTATGTTTTCCACTCGGTAATTACACATCCTTGATCTTGAAACATAAAACGCCCCATGAATAATCAAAGTAACATTAACAGTATCTTATCCTCTCCTCTCGATTGAACATCTGTGACCTCAGACTGCATGTCAAACCAATTCTATCAGTCATTGACAGTCTATAGATTAAAAACTGCTTATAATGTATAAGAACTAAGAAAGCTGAGGAATAGAAATAGTTTTATTTGGTTTAAACAAAATGCGTTACATGCTAACAATAATAACATATAGAATAAATGGTGCTCTTGTCATTTCTGCTCACTTGTTGAGTTGTTTCTTTGTCCTAACATCTAGAAACAGGCATTCAAAGCAAAAAAAACACTACCTACCCAAACGGCACTTTGATTTCATTTTAAGTACAGTGCTTTATTTTAGCTTTTAAACCATCTGCACATACTGAATGCTAGGCTAATGATGTTATTTAATAATTAGTCACTGCACTGTCTCTACCAACCAGATTTGTTTTTGTAGGTTTACCAGAGAAGCCACTGTATGGATTGTGGTTTGAAGGTATGTTTGCTGTACTATCCATAACAGCCTGTGAGCTGCAGCGATGTGTGTTTGAATGCTCTGATTACATTCAAATCTTATGTTTGAGAAGAGTGGAGCTTAATGTTCTGTGGTTTCCACCACAGGTATGACCTGATCTTCAGATGAAGGGCCAGAGCTCAGAAACTCGAACGCCCGTTGGCTCTGTGTAACTAACTGCATAATGGGAGCCAGCAGGACCTCGGTGGCTGAGGAATGGCGGCGGATCATATCGGTGGTGGGCACAGCCAGTGTGTCATGTTCTGGAGGGCCTGAGGGCTGGGAATCTAGCTTCAAACTGCCTTTGCGGCCATTTGCTGGTACTGGGGTGGGAGTTGGGGAGAGAGCTGGGCTTGATGGAAGCCCGCTGGCAGACCCGCGACGGGAGCGGGCGTAAAGGCTTCTGCGGCGACGTGGGCGACCGTCCATGGCCTTGAGGGAGAGGCTGTTTGCAGAGGCACGGCTGGAGGGACTCTCAGGAAGTTCCTCTGGAACTGCATTGTTTGCTGCATCGAGATCAGAAACCTGTTTTACCTGAGAGATAAGAGAGGAACAGTTATAACCCAAGTCTCTGGTACTTGATTATTTTGAAATTTTTATGCAGCAATTTAACTTAAACCAGACTCATTGGGAAAACGTGGCTGTTCCAACATTTCACGAAAATGTATATTATCTCTTGCATATTTCACAACACTTTCAAAGGGAAAAGTCCAGAGAGTGGCGTTTTCTAAATCCAAATTTTCGAAACTTTGAATCTTTTTTTAATCATTTATTTCAAACCAGTGATTCAGAGCATGTATTAAACCTGCCAAAGTCATGTGATTTCAGTGAACAAGGCTTTGGTACATTATAACTGTTTCATAATGTTTAGAAATTTCATATTCAGTCTCTATGAACATATATGGAACCTATATGGATTTCCCCTGATCTTGGATCAGTTTGATACATTTGTAAACATTTTCAAGAGTTGTTGTTAGTCTCTTATTTTAATTACAGATTTGCAGCTGGTTTGTAAAAGGTGTTTCTATGCATGTTTAAATCGAGCTTTCGTTGCATTTACACCATACTGACGGGCATTGAGTGCTTCAAAACAGTGAGTCATTCTGTGAAGCAACTGGTTTAACTGATTCAAAGCTTCGAAAATCTTTGCTTCTCACTAGTAACACCTACCCTAAATTATTTTAAACCGTTCAAGCACAAGAAGACACGAAAGAGAACTCAATTCAGTACCTGTGCTGAGGTCTCTTTTGCGACAGACAAACAAACACAAAAGTCAAAATGCCCATTTTGGTGAGTACCTTTGTATGCACAGTCTTAAATAATACTTGAATGTAAAAAGCTGGGATAAAATCTGATGTGTGTCAGATCTGTACATTTGGTCTTAAAGTCACATGAGCTTAATATACCTGCTGCTATCTCGTGCCATTTATTATGGTTTATGTTTGATAAATAACAAAAGAAAATAAGAAAAATCACTCTGCTCAAATCTGCTCTTGCCTGAATAACTCCTTTACCTTTAATCAGGACTAATTCTATATTAAATTTATACATTATAGTATTTCTTCCCTAAATACTGACAAATTTCAAGCACTGTGTATTTCATTTGTGAAAACATAAAATTGTACATTTGCATAAAATATGCAGTGACTGTAATTTTGTTAATTTGTTCTTAACTGACCATTTATTTTAATGTACATTTTAGTACAAGTTTATGTAGACTATTGTTCTTTTTTTAGGGAATTATATATATTGCTTAAGATACTTAAGATATGTAACTGAAATAAATTCTTTGCATATAATTTGCTGAGAAATTATGTTCTTTGTCTTGTTTTAATTTTGATAATCCATTACATATTAAAATGGTATGTTGTCACTGAAATGAAAATGGACTATTACCCCACATTTTGTTTTGGTCCCCCCCACCTGCCAGACCAGATTTTTAAAATGAAAATGCATTATGCTAATCTCAGAAAAAAGAACTGTTTACAGACAAAAAGTTGACATATTGACATATATTTAAACTCGGTCTGAAATTGAAGAGAAGTGTTTTTAGGTTACAACAGTTCTTATATGAGATTGAAGTGTAAGTATGTACAGTGGCCTGAAAACATTATGTACCTGATCTAAAATTAGGTACTGTTCTAAAAGAAAAAAAGGAGGGAAAAAAAGCAAACACATCATTCCACAAGCACATTTCCCATTACTGAAAAGAAACACGGTAACATGGAGAGAAAATAAACCAGGCCGTGTGATTAATGCAACACACTATGATAAAACACCGATTTGCTCATTTAGTTTTTATGGGAACATAGAGTGATATATTTAGCTTTGTTCATCCTATCAACTCTAAACTGATGTGTTTGGCCAAAAATTAAAAAAAAGAAAGAAGAAAATTATGTTCAGACTGATAGAGAGGATTATATTGCCATTGACATAACATGATTCTAGAGTGTTCTTTTTCACTAGAACATGTACTTGTATGTCTTGTTAAGAGAAATTGTGCATTAGAACAGGTTCTAGAGTGTTGTTCTTGTATGTGTGTGTGTGTGTGTGTGTGTGTGTGCGTGCACGCATGCTCTCACCAGGTCATAGAGCGGGGTGGTGTTGATGAGCAGCTGTATGAGAATCTGTCCCAGTTCCAGTAGGTCGTTCATGATAGTGCGTACCTGGGTAGGCAGAGCCAGTATCTGCTGTACAGGGGGCAATACCTTCAGTGCCTGCATACCTGATGTGAGCTGACCCACGAGAAGAAAACGCAGCTCCTCCACGCGATACACCTGAGTCGTGTAAAATGACAGAAGCAGCTGCAGCAGGGACTCCACCATCGCCATCAACTGCGTTAGACCCACCTGAGCATGACAAATGACAGACAATACCCAATCAGGAAATTAGCGACAATGGTAGACTTGAAAATGACACCATTAGGTATTAATTAAAAAGAGAATGTGACAATATTTCTAGAGTGTTGTTCTTGTATGTGTGTGTGTGTGTGTGTGTGTGTGTGCGTGCACGCATGCTCTCACCAGGTCATAGAGCGGGGTGGTGTTGATGAGCAGCTGTATGAGAATCTGTCCCAGTTCCAGTAGGTCGTTCATGATAGTGCGTACCTGGGTAGGCAGAGCCAGTATCTGCTGTACAGGGGGCAATACCTTCAGTGCCTGTATACCTGATGTGAGCTGACCCACGAGAAGAAAACGCAGCTCCTCCACGCGATACACCTGAGTCGTGTAAAATGACAGAAGCAGCTGCAGCAGGGACTCCACCATCGCCATCAACTGCGTTAGACCCACCTGAGCATGACAAATGACAGACAATACCCAATCAGGAAATTAGCGACAATGGTAGACTTGAAAATGACACCATTAGGTATTAATTAAAAAGAGAATGTGACAATATGCAGAACTTTAATTAAGCCACGTTTTTATTGCTGAACCTAGTGGCCTGGAAATGGGGCACAGTTTGATCAAGTGGCAGTAATGACTCTATTCACATTTTTTGGGGATACACTCTCTGCTCTGTGCAAATAAATCAACAAACAGTAGAAACTGCAATTGCTGTGAAAACTGGCATTGTCAGCCGCAGTTGGGGTCAATTAAACCTCTCATTATCAGACTAACAAGAGACATACTTTTAGACATGCTACCCTAAATACTATAATCTCTCTTCTGCTCAACATGTCCTGGTTTGTCCATTTTTTTGTCTCATTTCATTTGGCCTTATTTAATTCTTCCCATGGTCAAAAACCAGATTCACTTAGTGATTTTCTATATTAAAAATATAAAGAGAAATACTTATAGTTTAGTACTTTTATGGAATTGAATTTTATGGAATCTTTTGAGTGATTTTGAATTTTTCTTGGTCACTTTCATGCACTGACTCATATTTTCCATTCATTTTTTTCCACAAAGCTTATTTATGAAAAAAGGAGAAAGAATCTGCTGACAAAACATTGAGTTGAAAGTGAATGAAGTGTCAAGTAAATCAGTTTTGTTCACAATGAGGTTTTTGAGACCAGTTTTTTCTTCTACAGCTTGATAAAACCATGACCAGCAGTTGACAAAATGGACAGAAAATACTTTTTCTGGTGTTTATTAGTAGATTTATGGGCACACTCATTTTAAAAAAGATGATTCGACTTGTTTCCTTGGAAGAATCGGTTGAGTAAATAATTCAATGACTCACTGATTCAGATATTCACTTGTTGCCACCTATTTGGATAAAAATATCTATTTCCATCCAAAGCTGTGAATTTAATTTATGAGCAAAATTGGATATCGCAGAAAACGTTTGCAAATAAAGCACCATTTCCATCCAACGAGTCAAAGAGAACAAAATAGTCAGACTTTGGCTCAGGAATTGCAGAATGATCAAAACAACATTTGAGATGCTGTGCAACGAGATCGGTCTTCTGGTCAAGTTATCCCATCCCATTGTGCAAAGTCACAAGTTTTTTGATGCGCATGGAGGAATTTATTTGGCAAATGCGTTTCCATCTCCCGTTATTCGCATTAAATCTTTTTCCCACAAGTCAAAAACCACCTCAAGAAAGCATACAAAGTTTTTTGTGAATTAAGGGATTTTTTTTTTAATTTGGGCATTTCCATGTTTCCATGTTCTCGTTTCTGATGCGATACTTCAAAATCTGCATAAAACAGGGTGATGGAAGCTAATGTAACCTGTAGAAAGGGCCACTGAATGAACCAATGATCCCAATGAACCCAATAAAATCGCAAACAAAAGCTTCAAATCAGTGGGTTTAATCAATACCACTAGAGAATAATTTACAGTCATTTGTGTGGAATTTGCTTATCACATTAAAATAATAATCAAACAAACAATTTTGAACCAGATGTAAATACAAATAAACTACACGTAAGTTGATTTGAAGAATAAAAAGATTTTGAACTGGGGAACTGTGTTGAAGTCTGGTTCATGATCAAGGCTTTTCCACACAGTCCATACCACAAGCAGCCAACCTCTCATGTGGAGCTTCATCTGCCACCAGACAACATGAGTGTGAGTACACAGAGCAAAAGAATAGGGCCAGTTTGGCAGACACAGGCACAAACAGTCCTGATTTGGCAGTAGGACCCTCCTACTATTGTTGGTTCATTTAGGTGAAGGAGAAAGTGGGTCAGCCAAATTGGAAGGTCCCCACTGTGATCTCAGTTCCCATTGTCATCGGGTCCTCACCTCGCCACCGGTCCACAGCACAGCCCGTGACCAACACGTGAATTACTGTAGGGCATTATGCTGCCAAGTCTCACTGCAGTATGCATCTCTGACAGCTCAGCATCACTCATGGTAGAACACAATCTGTCACTCACATTTCTGCACTCCAGGCCCACTGGGGTGTCTTTAGAGTTTGTTTTCTCTTTTGAAAACTCTTTTGAAAACAGTGCACTGGGGCTTTCATGTTCTCAGCCCCAATTACTTTCCACCCTACTGCTGGGAAAGCACTAAAGGACCCTGTACAGACAATAGTCCACCTTGGCCCTTTGATCCTCAGCACACAAACTTGTCTACCCATACAAAACAGAGAGATCTGTATGGGTAGACAAGTCTGAGCCTGTCTGTCTGATAGAGGCCATGTGTCTAACAGGTCAGTTGAGGTAGGGTCTATCTGGACACGAGAACAACATTTTCCCATCAGTCTAACCATGCAGAACTGAGGGGTACTCTATGCTTCACTGATGATATTGGGTAGATTCCAGGGCACAGAGCTAAAATGGAAAAATAATTATGTTGTGTAATGATTATTGGTAACACTTTAGTATAGGGACCAATTCTCACTATATTAACTAGTTGCTTATTAGCATGCCTATTATCAACATATTGGCTGTTTATTAGTACTTTATTAGTAGACCATATTCTACATCCCTAATCCTACCCAATACCTAAACTTAACTACTTTATTAATAAGCAGCAAATTAGCAGTTTATTGAGGGAAAAAAATAGTTAATGGTTTGTTGATAGTGAGAATTGGACCTTAAAATAAAGAGTGACCTGATTATTATTCTAGAGTTAATAACTGAGGATATATACTTGGTTTCTTCATAATATATATATATATATATAATAATTGATTTATAAATTATTATAATTGTATTAATTGTTGATAAAAATGTAAATATCTATCTATCTAGTTTAATTTCTTTTAAATAATTTTTTGTATATAATATAAGTATATTATAATAAATTGTAACATATTCCCGTGATGGCAAAGCTCATTTATCAGCAGCCATTACTCCAGTCTTCAGTGTCATATGATCCTTCAGAAACTATTCTAATATGATGAGTTGGTATTCAAGAAACATGTTCTATTATTAACAATGTTGAAAAAAGCTATACTACTTAATCATTTTGTGGAAACTGAGATACATCTTTTTTAGGATTAGGAATGTTAAAAAACAGCATTTACTTGAATATGTAAACTTTTTGTAACAATTTAACAAATATCAATTTAAAGCCTTGCTGAATAAAAGTATTAAAGGGGTCATATGAAGCTATTTTAAAGATCATTATTTTGTGCATTTGGTGTAACAGAATATGTTGACATGCTTTAATGTTCAAATACTGTACATTATTGTAGGTCCTCTATGCCCCGCCTCTCTCAAACACGTTGTTTTCTACAAAGCCCAGTCTGCTCTGATTGGCCAGCTGACCCAGTGCATTGTGATTAATCGTGAGCTTCAGCTTCAACATAAATGTAAAGACAGTACATAATGTCCTTAGTTTTACCATCAGTTCAAGCCCAAAAGGGGAACAGAGTCGCGTGACAGACACAGTGATGATGCTTGTATGTATTTGCAGTACACAAGCCGCGATTAAGAAAGCTGACTCCTGTGATGTGGACCCTGTCTCTCTCTCACGCACGCACACACACACACACACACACACACACACACACACACACACACACACACACACACACACACCACGC
>NW_015505545.1:615631-695355 GCF_001515645.1 Sinocyclocheilus grahami
AACAGAGTCGCGTGACAGACACAGTGATGATGCTTGTATGTATTTGCAGTACACAAGCCGCGATTAAGAAAGCTGACTCCTGTGATGTGGACCCTGTCTCTCTCTCACGCACGCACACACACACACACACACACACACACACACACACACACACACACTACGCAATACTCTACACGGCGCAAAACTCCGCATTTGAACAGTCAGCAAATACTTAAACTATTAAGAAAGCATACTTACAGTAGCTGATTCAGAATAAGCGCCCGATTGTCATAGCAAAGTCGGAATTGACCCATTTTTTTTAGAAATAGCCTTTGCACAGCCAGCCTTGTAGGCTACTCTACTAGGTTCACAAAACTGTCGTCCATAAAATGCGTTACACAAATTTGAACATCTGGGTTGTGCTGTTCTGTTGTAAATAAATCTTAACCAATGATTCCTCATTGCATCTATTTTTGGAAGGCCAAATAAAGTGCTTTTGCTTTCGCACAGAAATACACAGCGTCTCCCTGATATGGCTGCATCAACACTACTGCGGTTCCTGAAACCACGCCTTCTTTCTTTGCGTGCACATTTGGGCGGCATTACGCAAATATTTCCACATCGTGACGTAGACATGTGGGGGCGTGTTTGAATGAGGCGTTTTAGCCCGGTCTGGATCAGCCATCTCTTTTAGAAAGAATAAATCCTTTTGTGGGAGACTTTGAGCTTTGTAACTCTGCAGATCTTATACATGCACAAATAGCTACATAACACACCAGGGGTGGCGAACGTCGGTCCTGGAGAGCCGCAGCCCTGCAGAGGTTTGCTTCAACCCTAATAAAACACACCTGAACAAGCTAATCAAGGTCTGAACAGTTACTAGGAAGCTACAGGCAGGTGAGTTTTAATTAGGGTTGGAGCTGAACTCTCCAGGACCGGAGTTCGCCACCCCTGTAACACACTAAAGAAAAGGAAAAATAGAAATCGCATCATATGACCCCTTTAATTTCTTTAAAATAAAAATCTTAGTGACCTCAAACCTTTAAGCAGTAGTATATATATGTTGTCATATATAAATGTTGGCAAACAGTACAGTTGTCTAAGGGAAGAGGGCTTGATTCTCCTGAAAGCATGTTTGTTCTCCAACTCATTTTTTTTTATCCTGTAACTGAGTGTGTTATCTGTGTGCGTGCGCGGGTGGGTTAGTGGGTGTTTAAGTCACATGCAGCAACAGCCAAACGGCACGTAGAACTAGATCCCACTGGGCTTCCAGCTCAATCATGACCATCTTCTCTCTAAACAAGCAGCCCGACTTCTTGATTTCAGCATTGATTTCTGAGAAACAAAATATCGCCTTCCTTTTACGCAAACAGAAACGTTTCATAATTTATTTTTATTGCCATTTTGAGTCACTAAAGGATTAATATGCTAGACTATCAGATGCTAATGTCTCTATCTAGCTTGAACGTTAACTTTAATATGAAGCAGTGTACAAATGAGTGACTATGACAAAATCAGAGGAGATAAATATACTCCACTTCTAAGTGACTAGAAACATAAATGTAAAATAATATTGTATGAATAAATTCTGTTATCAATTAGGCATGTTATCACTTTGGCATGGTACAGATTAGTGTGAAAAAGATCATACACACTATGTTTTCAGCTCAGTAATACAGTTTGAACTTTTCTCTCCCCTTCCCCATGTCCTTCTTTGCCTGAATGTGTCTCAGGGGTCTTGATTTGGAACAAGTAATTGCTGTGATTTTATTCTATGTGGGTGAGTCTGCAGACAGGAAGCCCTGAGGGTGGCAGGGCACAGTGAATGACTGCAGTATGGTACTGCAGCACGTAGACGGTCTATTTTAACTTCAGACTCAAAGAAGAGGGGATAAGCTATGGTTTGAGGAGGCACTCCTTGCCGATATCATCTTGTCAGTGTATATGTTTGAGTCACTCACTCAGACATGTCTGCATCTATATTTATTTTGTGATTTAATTTTAACATACCACTCTCCATTACTGACTCGTGAATCACATTCTCATTATCCTGGGTCTCCTTCAGTGTTATTTTAGTATAATTGAGATATTGTTATAGTTTTTATTTTATAGTTTATTTAAATATTATAGTGATTGTTTTTATTATTAATTTGAATTAATTTGTATTTTTATATTTTCTGTTTTAATTTTAATTTTAAAGTAAATTGGTAATTAGTTTTTTTCATGTTTTTCAATATGAATATATAGTTTTATAATTATTTAATTTCAGTTTTAGTTACTTTAATACATCAAGTTAAACTAAACTTTACTTTATTTCAGTTAACGTTTATTTTACTTCAAGTAACATGGTTTTAAGTTTTAGTTAACTATAATAAACCTGGGCCCTCATTTATCAACAGTGCATTCGTACAAATGTGTGCATGATGAGTGCGTAAGAACAGTTTCACGCAAAGTGTGGGATCTACCAATTTGTACTTATATGCAGGAATGTGTGTAAATATAAGGACAAAATATAGAACCAGTTCTATGCATTGTTCATAAATGAGGCCCCTGGTCTCTATTGAAGGGCCCAAGTCTTTTTTTTTATCTCTCTCTACATGTTAGAAAGTCAAATAAAACCATTTATAAGCTATTAAAATATGAAAATGGTTAAACTGGAATATAAAAACAATCAGTTTGGATCCCCATTTACCAGTGATAATGTTTCAGGACTTGATACTTACACGTCATGTACTTTAGTATTTGTGCCATCCTCAAAAGTCACTATGACTTTATGAACATTTGGCAGATCATTTAGTTAAAGGGGTCATATGATGTTGCTAAAAAGAACATTATTTTGTGTATTTGGTGTAATGAAATGTGTTTATGCGGTTTAAGGTTCAAAAAACACATTATTTTCCACATACTGTACATTATTGTTGCTCCTCTATGCCCCGCCTTTCTGAAACGCGCCGATTTTTACAAAGCTCATCGGTCTGAAAAGCAAGGTGTATGCCCGGCCGGAGCGACGAGACAAAAACATTAAAACCCATTATAAACAAGGCATTTGTTGCATCCAGTGGGGACATAATTACGGATTATAATGACTTATATTGTCTTTTTATGCGTTGCCTTGATGCAAACATTAAACGTTGCATAAACATAAAACCATGTCTGCATTTGTGATCGGAGAAATGACAAACAACAAGCGCTACTCTACACTGCTCAAAACTCGCGTTTGAATCATCAGTGGCAAATCCTTTAAATATGAAAACCTACTTACAGACTGTGAGTCAGAACGGACGGCATTGTAGGCTACTCTCCCAGGTTCAAGAAACAGTCATCCGTAAAATGCGCTACACACATCTGAATATTTGGGTTGAAGTGTTCTGGAACAGTGTTGTAAATACAACTTAACCACTGATTTCTAGTCGTGTCCTCTTTTGGAAGGCCAAACAAAGTAGTTTCGCTTTCGCAACCAAACACACAGCGTCTTCCCAACATGGCGGCGGCGGTGGCAGCAACAATAAAGTTATGCCTTCTTTCTTTGCATGAACATTTGGGCGGTGTTATGCAAATCTTCCCATATCCTGAAGAAGACATGTGGGGGCGTTTTTAAACGAGGCGTTTTAGGAGGGCGTGGACCAGTCTTAACTTTTATAAAGAATATCTCTTTGGGTTTGAGACTTTAGTCTTTGCAACTTTAGGGATATTATCTATTCACAAACAGCTTGTAACACTCCAAAGAGAAAGGAAAACTTGAAATCGCATCAGATTTAGCGATTTGTTTTTGTAGAGCCTATACCGTTTCGGCAGCTGCCCCCAGCATCTGCAAAGCGCTGTCCAGTCTTTCTCTCAGCTTCATCAATCTGTGGTACAACTGAAGGTACAGGCACAACAACAGGCTACGGATACGTGTCCACATTCGAGGCTCTTCATCATCATCATCATCATCATCATCATCTTCCTAGTCATAGCTCTGCACTCTTCGCTCCCACTCATGACCTGCAGGATGAGAAAAAAAGTGGTTGTGATTTCAAAACAAAATCTAGTATTCAGAATTCAATGGAAAGAGGCTTAGTCTCTGAGTGAAAAAAGCCAATTTGATAAAGTATTATGCTATTACACGTTTCTCGATACCAGGGGTGCCCAAACTCGGTCCTGGAGGGCCAGTGTCCTGCAGAGTTTAGCTCTAACTTGCCTCAACACACCTGCTGGTAAGTTTCTAGTATGCCTATAAGAGCTTGATTAGCTGGTTCAGGTGTGTTTAATTGGGGTTGGAGCTAAACTCTGCAGGACACCGGCCCTCTAGGACCGAGTTTGGGCACCCCTGCTCTATACCCTTTGAGAGTGAGATGGTGACAAACGACTAGCAAAACAGAAGAACATTTGCTCCCCCTTGTGGTTAAACCTTGTGTACACATTTTTTAAATGGTTATTTCATGATAATTTCAGACAAAAAAATGTGTCTCCATGTCCGGGCAGAGCCTGTATGAGTTCTTACGCAGCGTGGGTGGCAGAGGTAGATAGCTGGCCACTACCGCCTCCGACTGAGTGATGAGCTCATCCAGACCCGCGGTGATCACTCGCCCTGGAGCCGAGTCTTGAGCTTCCGCCAGGAGGCGCCAGCTCAGCTGCATCAGTTTATCCCATCTGTCCACGGCTCTGTCCAGCTCATCGTTCACTCGAGACTGCGCATCATCTAGCCTCGAGAAGAAAGCGTCCTTCAGATTAGCAACCACCTGAGGGAAGAGAGGGCAAGGACAACATCAAGAGAGGTATGGACAGCATCAGAAGAAACATCGAGATTTACATGTTCATTTGAAAAGTGGAGAAGTACTGAGGAAAAACAAAAACGCACGTAGGCCTACAACAAAAATAGCTACAAACACACACTACTAACGTTAAACAAGTTACTTTGAACATACTTCATCTTAGTAAATTAAGTAAAAATTAACCGAAAAAGTGGGGGAAAAGTCGCCTGAACCTGAACTAACCATAGCATGAACGGTTTCCTTTCAGTAACGCAAACAATACTGACGCAATAAATAGTCCTACTGTCATTATTTGTACACATGATGATTAATTTACAGTCAATAAATGTATCACAAAACAAAGTTTAAAAAAAAAATATTTAAGACTTTTGTCTCTCTTAAAACCCGCTAAAAGTGGATTTATGGTGCTGTGTTATAATGTAAAAGTATCTCAAATCAAGTTTTGACCTATAACTTACAGTCTATGGTTTTGACAGAGATATTTTGACATCCAATAGTCGACAACTTCGACTAGCCTATAACTTTTTTGTTCAAAACACCTTTAATCTCTATATCTGAAGGGCAGCTCTAATAGACTAGTTAAGTGTCACATAAATAAACCATCAGCATCAGCCTTTAATTACTCATGCACACAGACTAAATAAGCAAACATACATAAATAAATAAAAAATAATCACCTAACTTTGATTCCTCAGATTAGTAAAGGCTACTGATACAGACATAAATGAATTCAATAAGTAAAATATCGATAACATAACAATATCTAACAATAAAGTAGTCTTGGAATACTTACTATATATGTACTGAAGGTCATATTAAACAGAATACTTAAAAAAATATTATTTTTGAAAAAATATAATAAAAATATAATAATACTGAATTATTTTAGATAATTGAAATATACCAATTAGTTATTAAAATTATTTCAAAAACAGAGTTAATATAATAACTTAAAACTTTATTAATTCTGTTATTTAAAATATATTTGTTGACTTTTACCAGACAGCCAATATATGGTAGCTGCTATACTCAACTGTTGCTCAAGTTACACTCACACTCACCTCATCTGTGGGCTGTTGGAGAATTGGGAAAAGCTTCTCTAGTTGCTCCAAACCCACCAGTGCAAAACTGTTCACTGCCTCGACTGCAAAGGCAGACATAAAATGAAGTCATCTAGAGATGCACCGATTGCAATTTTCTTGACCGATTCCGATTTCCGATTTTTTTTGTTAGTGTGATCTGCCGATACCGATTTTTACAGATTTTTGCCGATTTCGATTTTCTATCTAAGAACTATAATTGACAGCATATACAAACAAACGTCTACTTTTCTTCAACGCAAAGTTTTATTTTCATTAAAAAACACAAGTAAAAAGTCAGTAATAAAATAAGAACAAATAAAAAAAATTGCGAACAACAGCACAAATAAATGCAATAAAATAAAGAGAGCTATGAAACGAAGTTTTTCAGGTTAAGTAAGTTTTTATTCAGTTAAGAAATATGACAGAAATTAAAGTAATCAAATGTAAAATAACACATCCAGTGTTATTTTACATTTGATTACATTAATTTCTGTAGTCTTCATTGTAAAAATTAAAGACAGATTAATGCTTACCATTAATGTTATAAAACTTATTCATTCAAGAGCAGAAAATAATTTTCTTTGTCTTTGATTAACATCACAGACAGCAGCAGGAATATTGGACTGCGGTTCCTTTAAGAGTTTATCCACGGACCCAATATACTGTTACACAACATGCATTCTCTTTAACGTTCCAAAATCGATTGTGTTTAATTGCGCCAAAACGGGCATTTTGACATAATTTAAATTTTAGCGCAGTTAGCCACTCATTTTGGTATTTGTGGCTCACAAGCTGTTTGAGACTGAGCGTGCGCGCTTTTGGTGTAAGCGCGAAACCTGCGGGAATGACTATAATACGCAATACAAGCACTATTTAACCGGAGCGAATGAGACGTGTGTGAGAGAGAAGGGGTCATCGGAGAGATGAGAGTGAGAATGCACGGCTGATGTTATTGCCTGTGCCGCTGGTAACAAAACGGATCGGCTCGAAATCGGAAAGAAGTGAGACTGACCGACCGATCCAGACCGATCATGTGGAAAATCGGCCGATTCCGATCCCTGGCCGATCGATCGGTGCATCTCTAGTCACCACCATTATTATGATCACATTATTAAATGTATTAGAAGTGTATCTGTTTCTCTTGTCCAAGTATGTCCTGACTATGAGCATTTGATTTCCATTGGAGATTTTATATTGTTCCAGTTTTAAGTTCGTTCATTGTTAGAGATACCATATGTGACCCTGGACCACAAAACCATTATAAGGGTAAATTTTTTTTAAATTGAGATTATCTGGAATTGATGTGTGGTTTGTTATGATAGGACACTATTTGGCCGAGATACAACTATTTGAAAATCTGGAATCTGAGGGTGCAAAAAATCTAAATATTAACAAAATCGCCTTTAAAGTTGTCCAAATGAAGGTCTTAGCGATGCATATTACTAATCAAAAAGTTTTGATATATTTACAGTAGGAAATTTACAAAATATCTTTATGGAACATGATCTTTACTTAATGTCCTAATGATTTTTGGCATAAAAGAAAAATCTATAATTTTGACACATACAATGTATTTTTGACTATTGCTACAAATATAACCCCAGCGACTTAAGACGGTTTTGTGGTCCAGGGTCACATATGAGGGACTTACTTTCTGGTTCTAGGTTCTGTAGCAGAGGTGCTGCTTGTTTCAGGGCTGCTGTGGATGCACTACGGGCACCCAGCTCTGCTACGCCTCCCACAAACCCGAGCAGCGGATAACGACCTTTCACGCCCGTGTAGATGGAAGAGGCCTGCTGCAGCGCTGAGCTGACGAGTGGCAGTTTTACCACACGCTTTAGCACATTCCCCTGCACAGGCAAGTCAGTGTCTTATTAAATATGGTAATGATGCAATATGAACAGTGTGGAGTGACCCTTCATGAAAACTCACCTCTCTGTTTCTTGCTCTAGACATGTCTGCTTTACACTCTGGAAGCAGAACATAAAACGTTCAAGTATGATATAGAGTGTTTCTGTTTTATGTTTTTTTCTTCTTCTTCATAATTCTGACATTATCATTTAATTTCAGCTATGTCAATACTGTTCTGTATTCAATATTTGACCTGCCCATGCCAAGTCAGCTGATGTCACAAGACAATAACTTGAAATCCTTGCTGTGGAAATTTCATTAAGCGTTTAAACCACACAGGCCAAAATGATCTAGCATTCAAACAGTAAAATATAGAATATAGGGGTGGATAGAAGTCTGTCATGAAGCCTTGAAAATTACTGGGATCAAATACTGTGGCTTTTCGACAAACTTTTATTAAACAATAATGCATAAAAGTCCAGTTTATTTTTAAGTGTTTTCTGAAATACATTTAAGAAACAGTGAATAGTGCAGTGAATAACATTGTGGTATAAAAAAGCGTCAGTGGAATAGAAGCTGTCATTTAGCCACCGGTGTTCCAGAAATATCATACAAGGTAATGGCTCAGGGCCTCCAACCAAAAGCAATGAAACCACGAAATCAATCTGAATAAAAAATAACATTAAGGATAATCACAACAAAAACTTTTAGCATCTGCCTTAATAAAATGGGTGTTGTGAGTGAAATAAATAGAAAAATAATTGTAAGATGAAGACTAGATGGTGATACTGGACTTATAAAGCTTGTGTGAATTTATAACAGACCAATAATATTTCGGGTAAAGTCTCCAATGCTTCAGATCATGTGTGTCTAAGATGCATGGGTAACTGATGCTGGTTTGGGACACTAAAAGACATGTTAGGCACCTGTCTAAGCTTATTTTACAGGAAACCAAAATTATCAATCTCTCTCAGACACTCTTTGGTCGTCAGCTATAGTTATAGGGTAATAGATTTAAAATGTTGCACAAATTTCATAATAAAGAAAAAATGTCCATTTTATAGGACATTAATTTACTAAGATTGCAAAACTATTTCACAATTAACCAGTTTCTAAAAGTTGTTGTATCATGCTTTTGGTTATTATCGAGTAGACGGTAAGCGGAGTGTCAAAAACTGTCAAAGCAGCAGCAGTTCTTACCTTTGAGATGAATGAGTGAGTCCTTTGAGATGGTAAAATGTAGAAATAAAAAATATCTTTATTACAAACCCACTAGATTTGCCCTTTTATATTAGGTCTCAGTCCTTGTCTGCTGTGTCTGAAACGAGGGTTTTGTTGGATGGTTTTGTCATTTTTCATGGTAGATGCATGTGATGCCCCTCATTTAGGGTGCGGCCAGTCCACGAATGCCGAGACCTTTTTATG
This sequence comes from Sinocyclocheilus grahami, assembly GCF_001515645.1. Classification (NCBI taxonomy): domain Eukaryota; kingdom Metazoa; phylum Chordata; class Actinopteri; order Cypriniformes; family Cyprinidae; genus Sinocyclocheilus; species Sinocyclocheilus grahami. The sequence goes on from NW_015505545.1 coordinate 624,723, forward strand.
CCGTTTTTGCTAGTTTGCTGGTTTACCGAACAGTGACAAAGACAGTCTTAGGACTGTGTGATTGTGTCTGTTTCTCACATATATGACATTTCTCACATATGCGCTTTGACTTAATTGCATTGCTTCAGATGAAAAGTAGTTTAGGACTTGCATGGGTATCGCGTTTACACCAGAATTATCTTTATTCTTTAAAATCTGTGGAAGGACAATATATATCAATCCAGATCTTTATTGTAATCAATAGACAAGTAGAGTTGACAACAAATCTCAAAGAATATAACCTAAATGTAGCTTAAACTTGTGATGTATGAATACGTCTGCTGTGTACAGAGAGTCTAGTCCTATATGTCTAGTCAGTTTTAATTTTATTGTCACGGTTCAAAAGTTTAATGGGTTGTTGAGCTCCCTTTATATCAACATTCCTGATCTGGTTCAGAAATTGAATGAGGAAGCATGGTCTACCCGATTTTTCCATGAAAATCAAAGTCTTTCATTGGAGATGAAGTATATTAAGGTCATCTCATGTTGCCAAGTCATAATTGAAACCCTTCACAAAGACTCTCTTTGGAGAGTCATGTAGTCTCATATCCATTTGCCTCAATTCTCAACTTTAAAAATTACTCAGTAAACCAGAGTTTTTTAATGCATGTAAACAATCATTTGATAAATAGAGCCTGGGAAATTTCTCAGACTTGCCATGAAGCTTCTGGAGCAAAAGAGGATGCTATTGTATTTCATTTTTTAGTCAAACATGTCTGATAACGTTTAAATATCAGAATTGTTTACTATCAATAAATTTAACAGTGATATAAGAGTGAGACAAAAGAAATCCTCATGGTTAATTTAGTAATTGCTAAATAAAAAATTTAATTTTAATTGACACAACTGCTCGCACCGCAGATATTTTCTTTGGTTTAGGTTTAATACCATTCATTTACTAAGACACTATAATATTGGCATATTTAGATTTTCCAAAGGTTCTTAATTTTCTATGACCCATAAGCACATTTTGAAAATATTTAGATTTTGGAGTGAAAATATACTAGAGAGAGAATTCAATTGTGTATCACGTTTATTTTGCACATTCAGTGGGTGTTAAGAACACTAACATACAGGTGGGTGTGTAACATTAGCAGAGATCTCACAGCATTTAGCAGTACAGTATTTGTCAAAAATTCTCAAGATTTTTTTTTTAGTTTGCACTAATACAACATTTTTCCTGCCAATTAATTTTTGAACACCAAAGTGATTGTGTGTATAGGTCACATATGATTTTTTTAATCTATTGTGTTTTTTTTCTCCTGTGTGTTGTTTGTCACATGGACTGAATCTTTTAATATCTTTCCATTTTGTCATACCAGTAATCCCACACAGAAAGTATCTTCTATACGAAAGACATTACTGGGTGGATAGGGTGCACTTTTATACAGGGAGTGTGGCTTAAGCATGTAAGAAGCTTGAATGGAAAGAGGCATTTTCCCATCCAGAATTACAGTTTAAAATCTTAACTTCTCTATGATAGACAAACCATGTGCCATAAAACCCGCTGACCAATAGAGGCCAATTTGTGGGGAATTGATCAGAAATGGATATATGTATAGGAAGTGACATTGTGTGTTTCCCAGATCTGTTATTGTCCCTGCTCTGCTGGGACTTCTGAATCTTGGCCACATTTCCTGCTTGGGATGGAAATCTAGAATAATGTAAAGGTATTGGTTCCGATTTTCTTTATTAATATTTATGAAATACAAAACACATATGTATTTTTAAACTACACAACCAGTAACTACATGTTGTCATATACTTAAAAATAAAGGTTCCAAAAGTTTTTTTTTTGCAGCAATGCAATATAAGAACCAATTTTGGTTCCCCAAAGAACCTTCAAGTGAACATTTCTAAAAAGAAAAAAAAATCTTAATGTAAAGATCATTTTAATGATCTAAAGAAAATATTTCCATCTTCCTGCAATGGAAGGTTCCATGGATGTTAAAGGTTCTTCATGGAACCATCAATGCCAATAAAGAACCTTATTTTTAAGAGTGTGTACTGTAGTTGTGTTGTGTATCGATACATTTAAAATAACCGACTCATTAGATTCATTTGTTCAGGAATCCTAGTATACTGGTTGTGCTAAATGATTTTTATTCAGTAAAAACTGCCCAATTAGAGTCGTTTTTGGGAGTCGCACTAAATTTTGCTGTATGTTTTTGATTCATTAAAAAGATCAGACTCATTATTTGTTTGAGAATCATACTACACTGGTCACACTGTATGGTTTTGCTTCAATACAAGGACTGAATCATGAACCATTTATTCTGTAATTGGAGTACACTGGGCTCACTATATGTTTCACGCTGTAAATTCAGTAGCAGTGTTATGTCACTGCTGAATAAATTGTGTCGGAAATTTATAAAACAGGAAACTGTCAGGATTTTTTAATACAATGTTAGCAAAAATTGCACATGCGAGAATCGTTAATGGAGATAAACGTAATTTGTTTCCAGTATTTTTTGGGTTCCCAATCTTAATTCTAACGCCATATGAAACACAGTACACTCTATGCCAGATTCAGACCTCAGGCTTGGTAAATTAACAGTGAGGAGCACCAATCAGAGATAAAGGCCCAGGCTATCGGCAGGCACACTGGCAAACCATGACTTTACAGGTTCTCATCATAAAAGAGAGATGTGACAAAGTGGTATAAGACAAAAAAGTGAAACTGAGATGAAGGAGGTATGCTAGAAGAACAGACTGTTATTGATAGAATTACATGAACATCTTCCCCTTGACTTTATGAACTACAAATGATAAAACGCTACATATCCTTCCATTTCCCAAACATCACACCAGAGGGCTCAGAACGACCCCGTAATATACCAGAGCTTCCCAGCTCCAAACTACGAACCCACCTCTTTGTCTATCTCTATATCACACAGGATTTAAAATGAAAGTGAATCCAATCCACTTTAAAAAGGCAATCTTATGACATTGGCTAGTACAATCTACGAAACAGTGAGCCACTGTTTTATGTGAAGTGAAGCTCTGATGTATGTAATTCATAGACAGGGACATTCAGAGTGAGTTTGTAGCATAGCAGTGCAGATTAAGTTGTTCAGGGCAAGATTTATTCAAAGTGCATGATGAAATCATTGCACAAGCAATAAATCAGGCCCAGAGTGCTGCCAATAGGGTTATTGTTGTACAATCACATGACTCAACATGTAGCTGTGGAGAATGTGACACAGCAGGAATCTCCGAAACATCTCCAGCCAAAGCATAACAGATCAATTTATACTTCAGCGTAGATCATACAACCTCTGTATCACTTCAGTGCATTTCTCATACAGTGGAGAATCAGTACATATCAGAAGACGCTCATCACAACTCCTTTCACAAACTTCCGGAAATCAGATGCCTCAAAAAATAACCTGCTTAATGTGCGCCAGCATCACAAATCCACACAATGTCCTGTTCTGGAGTGAAATATGGAGCGTCAAGACATGCGTTATGTTTTATTAGGACAGTTACAGAATCCCAAACCTCATAAATTCCTAACAGTCAATATGTTTTTTTTGTTATTTTGGTCTTGTTTATTATTTCTCATGTATGTTTGTGTTGAGGCGGTGTGTATGTGTATATGTGTGTTTATATGTGGGCAACTGAGTGAGAAAGTAAATGTGTACTTTAAAAAGATTCATTTCTGAGGCCCATCATCGCATTAGCAGTGACGTAAAAGTTGGCTTAAGTCTTGTTTTTTTTTTTTTACAAGTCCTCCTGATAATCAGTTACCTTCAATGTAGTGACGGTAACAAAAAGGCATCTTTTCCCAGAACTCTCTCTCTCTCATTATTAAATGTTTCCTGTGTGCCTGTGTTTGAGCGTGTGTGCGGAGAGAGATTGTGGTGAAGCTCTAATATTCATTGAGCGTGTGCCACTTTGAGATTTGGCGCCGTGGGTTTTGGCAGACCTCCTGCCAGTGGGCGGCTCCCGAGGGGCAGGGGCTGTTTGCACCGAGAACCAGGCGTCCCAAGGCCTGGTTTTTAGTAGTGCGGTCAAAGTCCATGACCAGGAACTCAATAGAGATGTCTGGCAGCAACTCGGCCGGCACGTCATAGATAAAGGATTCATTAAAGACTGGATTGAGCGTGCATTTCTTCACATGCGTTTTCTTCTTGGCAATGCGCTTGTGGCCGTAGAACACATTCAACTTCACATACGGATCTGGGACACAAAATGAGTCATTAGATTAGATATTTAGGTGAGATATAAAAAATCTATTTTTAAAAATATTGTAATTTTACATCAATTTAATGTTTTTTTTTTTTTTAAATGTAATTTGTTAAATATACACTGTGTATATTTGACTGTCAAAAAGTTTCTTTTGTAGGGTCTGTCATTTTTTGTTTTTTTAAATATCAGTACTTTTAATTCAGCAATTTAATCAAAATACGACGATAAAGACATTTATGTTACAAATAAATTATTTTTAAAAAAATGCAGTTATTTTGAACTTTCTATTAATCAAAAATCCTGAAAAAAATGTATCACCGTTTCCACAAAAATATTAAGAAGCACAAATGTTTTCAATATTGATAATAATAAGAAATGTATCTTAAACACTGGATTAGCATATTAGACAGGAGTAATAGCTCTGGTATAGCTTTACCAACACAGGAATAAATTACATTTTAAAATATATTCAAATAGAAAACTGCAATAGTATTTCATAAAATTACTGATTTACCTATTTTTTGATCAAATAAATGCAGCTTTGGTGAGCATAAGAGACTTCTTTAAAAACATAAAAAAATAATACTGACCCCAAAACTTTTAAACAAGTGTTATAAAAAAAATAAAAAATCATTTAAATGTACACTTACTTCCAGATAGGCCAGTGATGTCCAATTTTGGAAGGTGTTTTGCTTTTAACACCACCACACTCAGTCTGTGAGAAACAGGCTGATAGGAAAGAGAGACCAGCAGCTCTCCACGGCTCACACACTGCAGAAATTCAAATACACAGACACAAAAGTTTAAAAAGACAACAAGTTCAAGTATTTAAGACAATATAATTATTGAATAGACCTCTTTGGCTTGAATCAACATTACAATACATGTAAGAATATCCCTAGGTTCACTAAGCACCTCAACAGCACTGGAAGAACTGCAGCATAAAGCCCCGTTCACACTACAAGTAACCTGTCCAGCGACGCGACAAAGTTTAGAATCCTTCCACTTTATGCAAATGAAGGGCAACTTTCGGGAGCGACAACCAATAGGAAAGAAGAGCTCATGTGATCGTTCTCCTCTCAGTCATAGATAAACATACGCAATGGCAAAAGAGTAGGCTCTGTTTCTCATTCATTTTTGTTTGTATGTACGGATTTAATTCATATTTATATTATATTTAGTCTTTTGCCTCCAAAATGTTTGACAAAGTCGCTGCTAGTGTGAACGCAGCTTAAGCAGGTAAGTGATGCGATAGAGAATGCTCTTCAGCACATGGTGTATTGGCAAAGGAACTGATCAGATGCATTAAAAATAAGTACAAACTGAGTGGGCTGATGACTTGTTAAAAACTTGTTTTCTGTTTATCTTCGCAGCTTAGGTTCTGTGTGGAGGCACGAGGAGGCTTTCATGCACGTGCCAACTGGATTGTCTACGCGTCATCTAAACCCACTCAGTGAGCAGGAGGATAAGCACATTTATCAATGACTACAAACTGCAGTAGGAGGATGAGGCAGTAACAGTAATTAGTTACTTCTTTAGGGAATAACACAATATTGTAATGCATTACTTTTAAAGTAACTTTTCCCAACACTGATTATAAATAAAAAAATAAAAAAAAAATTCTTATTCTTGCTTTTTGATCTTAATTTTTCATGCTGCATGTATATAATGCACTGCATTGTGCTATACAATATAGTCAAACATTTTTGAATTTGAACAATGTACTATAGCAGTGGTTCTCAAACTGGGGTATGTGAGATGACGAGTTTTGGCATTCATTTAATTCTACCCCAACTTAAAAGTAACATTAAAACCGAATGTATTTCTGACAAGCAAAATGCCGTTTCTAATGTAAAAACAGGAAAATGGGAGTGCCGTAACTAAACAGTCAAATACATGATATCCAATCAGCTTACCTCATCTTTTGCAGTCAAAATTGACTGCATCCACACAAGCAATATGCTTCTTTAGCAAATCGCGCTGCTGTTCAATGTATCTTTAAAGTAGATCTTCACTTAATAGCATGAAGAGCAAATATTGACACGGACTGAGATCGATTTTAACTCTCTTTGATACAGACTCACTGTGCGTGTTATTGTTTTCATGTTTAAGATGCGAGCAAGAATGCAAATTTCCCTGAATATCCAAACGATGGCAAATGTGCCATTAATTTTTACAACAGTTCAACTAAAAAAGGTAATATTAAGTGAACATTTTACATTTTAAATGTTTATTTGTATAAAAAGTTCTTACATTGATTTCCTGAATCTGTTCTGTATGTTGTACAGACGTTCAAAAAAACTTTCAAATTTTGAACTGCATATCTACGTCCAAGGGACGTCGTAGCCAGACGTCCAGATACCGTACCGGATTTGCACGTCGATTAGACGTATTCATTAATGAACGAATCTGCGGCTTTGAACGATTTGGAGAGTCAGTGATTAAACCCATTCATAACTACAGCATTTTGCTTCTTTACTGAATGAATGAATGACACGATGCCTGGCTCATTAAGACAGCGACTTGCCGCCACCTATTGGTGGTTTTATTTTTAAATCTACAAGTAGCACAATTGCTTTATTTATTATATTAATAATACACTTAATGGAATGTTAAGAATATGACATAAAACATGACATACAATTAATAAGGATAGAAAATATTTGCCTCTATAAAGGTAAAAAAATGCACCTGTATATCAATTTAAGGGGGCAAATTGTCCTTTAATAGAAAAGGTGTGACTGCGGTCTAAGTGGAAGAGCGGGGGTATGCAGAAGAATGTTAAATGCCCCAGGGGGTATGCCGCTGTAAAAAGTTTGAGAACCACTGTACTATAGGATAGACTGAGTTTTGGCTCATATGTGTTTTTTTTGGTGTTATGCTCTTTCTCACCTGCATACTTCTCTTTGTGATCTGTTGCGTAATATGGACCCGGCCTGTACTCGGATCCACACCTGCCAGCGGAACCATCGCCTCCCCGATCACATCGTCTCGTGAGAACCGGTCAAAGCTCAGCACCAGGAAGTGCAGAGTGAGATCCGACAGGGAGCTGTACGGCACACCATAAAATGTGAAGGTCTCATCAAACGCAGGTTCCAGAGTCTTCCTCAGGACCCGAGTCTTAACACGATGTTTCTTCTCGGGGAGAATGGTCATCTTCACATAAGGGTCGGCACTGCCCGCATTGCCTTCTACGGCCGGTAACCCCCGAGCCTCCAGGATGGTGACCACCAAGGCCTTCTTAGGGAAGTTATAATCGATTGCGATGCTGAGATCTCCTCGGCTGGGCTCTTCTGCGGGGGTGAAGGGTGTAGCTGTGCTGGAAACCGTAGTACTGGAGGTCTGACTGCTGCTGGCAGAGCTGCTGTCCAGACAGCAGTAATCTGCATGCACAGGAAGTTCCCTCTCCAGCTTGGGAACCTCATGGCCACTTTCCCCGAGCCTCATCTGCATTTGTTTCTCTCCCAGCAGGCCACTTTCTGCTGCCGAATCCATATCTACCAGCACCACTGGGCGACCCTTGTTGCTTTGAGCCCCGTCGGTGGTCTGGGATCTGGCCTGGCGTGCTACTCGTATGATCTTCTTGCTGCTGGTAAGCGCGTCGGGGTAGATGCTCATTCCTTTCAGCATGTGAATAAACCTGTACGGTGGGTCTGTGAGAGGATCACTTTGTTCCGATTGGATTCCATGGAGCTTGTAGTTTGTCCTGTTGTAATGTTTCTGACAGCAAGTCCACACAAAGATTAATGCAATGACTGCAACGACCAACACACCAGCACCGATAAACCCCGCCAGCACTGGGGACATATCTAAAAGAGGAAAACAGAGACAGAAGAGTAAACTGACTGCTGAACAACTCAGTCGCATCCATCTACATTCACCCACAGCATATTCATACCTGAAGATGTTCACAAGGTTAAATCGTAAAGAATAAATAAGTCTTGTTAAAGCTTTTGGTTAAAGCACAAAAGCTCGGAACATGCAGACACTGACAAACTCACAGTAGACTCGCTCTATATCTACTTCATGCCCACTCCACCCGCACATGCAGAGGAACACAGTCATCCCACACAGCGACGACTGCATCCGGTCTCACGCTACAGCAACACAGCTATGAAATATTGAAAATTCTTGTCTATGTGTATTTACACTTGGTTCTGTGTAAAAGCTGTATCAGAGTATTTGCTATTGTCATTTGGGTGTAAATGCATTTAATGGTATGTTACATCACGAATGTTACTTAAAGACATCTTTTTGGAACAAGTATGCTGCCTCAAATGCGGTAAAGAACAGAATTTGTCCATTGAGAAATAAAAAAAGCTAGATACATTTTTTTTCCCATTTTTTTTTATTTATTCAAAGAAATAAATACTTCTATTCAGCATGGACTCATTAAATTCGTCAAAAGTGACAGTAAAGACATTTATACTGTTACAAAATATGTCTATATAAATGTATATACAACATATACATAATTATAATATAATATTTGATATATTGTATTTTATATTGTATAATATTTGATATATTTTAAATATTATAATATTATTATGTATAATATATATAAAATGATAAATACTCTCTATTCATCAAAGAGTCCTGAAAAAAAAATGTATCAAGGTTTCCACAAAAATATAAAGCAGTCTTCAACTGTTTTCAATATTGATAATAAGTAATGTTTCTTGAGCACCAAATCAGCATATTATAATGATTTCTGAATGCTCACATGACACTGAAGACTGGAGTAATTGCTGCTAAAACTTTAGCTTTGCCATCACAGGAATGATCCCCCCCCCCAACATTTTTATTGTTTTTACTGTATACTATTTTTGATTAAATAAATGCAGTTTTGGTGGACATAAGAGATTTCTTTCTACCGACCTGAAACTTTTTGATATTAAATAAATAATAATAATTGCATGTACAGTCAATGATAAAAGGCTGAAAGACAGTTTATTTACTTAAAGCTGCAGTCCGTAAGTTTTGCCTCTTTGTCGCCATCTCTGTTTGAAAACCTGCAATTGCAGCTGTGGGTTGCAATCTTCCTTGCGTGGGTTGTGAGTAGGCATGGGACGATAACCTGTTTCAGGGTATACGCGGTTTGGAAAAGTCACGGTTTCAAAACCACAAAAATGTCCCGTTATACCGTTCCTGCGAGCAGTCAGTGAGAGTCACCTGTGTGTGGGATGGCCGAAGGAGATGAGTCCCTGGAACCCCCCGTCGAAAAAGACTAAGTCTGTCGTATGGGAATTTTTTGGGTAACGTAGACTAACCATGTTTCGTACACAACGGTGCTCCATACAGATGACTTTTTAGCTCCGATCGCTAAATAAATACTTCCAGGTCGAACATAAACTATATCTGTGTCATCTTCATTTCTCCCTCTTTCACCCCCGATCAAGACAGAGACCCACCCGCTGTTTGTTTCAGTGTTGAAATACTATTTGGCTTGCTACCGAGGCAGATAACATGGCTAATTAACTAGCTAACGTCAACTAGTTTCCTCCCTCACGTTACTTCACAGAGTGAGGAATAGCAGTCTAAAGTACGTACTGTACTTGTCTGCGATTTAGTACAATAATTAAATTTAGCTGGTATCACGTCTATACTTTTAAGCCTCCTGCCATTGTTTACATCTGTTCAAAATCACAACATTTAAAAAAGACATTGTTGTATGGAGAGACCGTGTGTGTGTGTGTGTGTGAGACACTCGCACTCGCACTCTCTCTTTCCTTATGTGTGTATGTGCACACATCCTCGTACCTCTCCAAACTTAATCCCGGAAAGGTGAGCATTCCTGCATTATAACTTGGACTGAAAGATTGAACTGAATGTGTAGAAAGTGAGCATGTTTCCAAAAACCTTGTTGAGCTGCAGGTTTAATGACTGCATTTTTTTATTAATTTTTTTTTGTTTGTTTTTTACAGAAATTATGATTTGATTATATTTTTGATTATTGAGCTGCAGGTTTAGGCTCACTTAAGTGACTGCATTTAATTAAGAAGAATTTAATTATTTATTCTAATTATTTAGCCTGACATGTTTACTGTTCCAAAATGTTCTAGATGTTTCTTAAAAATAAAATGTGTTCAGTGGGAAAAAAAATTTTTTTTACCCAGACATTTAAAAATAACATATTTTAGAGCTGTAATTGCAATACCGTGATATTTTTATCCAAGGTTATCATACTGTCAGAATCTCATACCGGCCCATGCCTAGTTGTGAGTCAGCATGGATGAATCTAATGTTTTGAGGAGTATGTGTGGCAGTCAGTCACCGCACCGGTGTGGATATTTACTGTAGTTCGCAATCACTAGCCTAGTCTTGGAATATATGACCCAAAATAAGAATTTTCACCATATTTTGTCATCTGAACAAGTAAGTAACAAGTCTGCCACGTTTGTTCTGACCAACTGAGGGGAAAAAAAATTACAAAGAATCGAGCTATCAATGGCGATTTAATCTAAAGATCGGTTAGCTCATATCACATCAAACCGTGCAAATGATTATTATTGTTATACTTTATTTTCAAATTATTAATGTTAACAACATCAGCATTGCCTATAGTGTATATTAGCGTGTAGATTTCAATTTCTGTACAGTCTAACCTCTAATTGTCATACCGTTCGAATTTCATATTAAGAAATTCTTTTAACCCAAAAAGCAAATTATGCTCCCTTCGAACTGGTTGTCTTTAAAATACAAATCTTGTGTAATCCCAGGCTATCTGTTACCAGAAGTAGGGCTGTGCGATATGGACAAAAAAAAAACTATCACGATTTCTTTGATACATTTTGTGATTTCGATTTTAATCACGATTTTGACACACACAGACATGCTTTACAGTCATTAATGCATTCAGTGTGAATTTGAAACATATTTCCAAAAGAAAACCAATTAGAGCTTTATCAAAAAGCTGTAACATGTCTCTAGAACAGACATAAGGCAAAATAATCACTAAGTAAAGGTGTAACAAAATGTCTCTAAAATAGACATGGCAGAAAAAATAAATCCTGTGTCCAGGGATTTTTTTTGCCATGCATTTGTCATAGAGCTCTTTGTGGCATTGCCTCAGATGTTGAACTAGATTTGTAGCGCCAAGTTCACACGTACTCCGTCTGCAGTGCGTATACAGTATGTGTATGCGGTGCAGAAGCAGCACGGACTCATTTTGCTTTCGCACAGGACGCGTTTGCAGTCCGCTCCTGATCCGCGGCTGTTTACCACAAACACAACATTTATCCAATATTTTGATTTCAAATCCAAACGTTGTTTCTGAAAATGCTTTTTCAGCATTGTGATTCTCTTTTATCACAGTACAGTAATACAATCTTTCATAGACATATTCACATTTAAACTCAACAAATATAACTTTGTTTAACTACCACCACGAGTGCCATCTATTATTGCCTTGTTTATCTAAAAGTGTACTTTTCCTTGTTTTAAATCTAGCCAAAAATCCATGTGTTGACTGTGAAACAGTAGACTTTAATTATATGCATTTATGGTGTAATTACTAAATTTCCGTGTCAATCCATGTTAATTTTTACCGTGAATAATGCGCTGTCACTTTAATTCAGCGCGTGCAGCACAGTAGAAATAGACTCCGTGCGGAAACGATTGCAGCATGCATGACTGCTGCAGACGCACCGCTCCTAGAGCGCACTGCCGGACCGCAATCGCATGCAGGGTGAACGCTCTGATCCGTTAACATGAGCGCGGAAACAATACGCTCCACAAGACGGAGTGTGTGAACCTGGCTTTACATTTGTATGCCCGCCCGGTCTGTTCTGTTATCGTGCATTCTGATTGGAAAATCGTGCTATAAAGCGATTTAGAAATCGCTCAAGCTCAAATCGTGATTTTATGACGATTTTGATTAATCGCACAGCCCTAATATACAGCTTTCTGTAATTAGAAGCACATTTAAAACTAGAATATAATTTAATTTCATTCCCATGTCTTTCATAAACGCATAATCCTTTCTGGATTACAATCCGCCATCAAAATGATCAATTTAATTATTCCAGCTGCTGTGAGAAAAGGCTATAAATGATCGGCCACCTGCTGGATCCTCACATGCGATAGCCTAGTAGCCTGGACAACTTCTTTATGCAGTGCCATGCTCGAATTTCCCGCGAAAACCTATCCGTACAACTCAAATTAGAAAACATTATAAGATAACCGTTGTGAATCGGGCTAAAGTAAGGTGATAGTTTTGAACACTGGCTGGTTACGTACTTGCTCAAATATTGATTTCGGATCATTTTTAACCAAAAAAAGTTATGGACTGCAGCTTTAAGCTTTCTGTCCTTGTGTTGTCAGGATAGTGACATAAATTAAGACTTAGATAACGGAAACACTCTCTGGGAGAGTGTTTGTGATATATGTCCTTTGTAAGATGAGCTGCACAAACATGACTTGCTTAACAATGAATCTTGATGCTGATCACCCTATCCACACCACAATACAATTTTACAAGGTCAAAGTGATCTAACTTATGAGATCAGATGTGAGGTCAGCAGTTTTTACTGGATGCCTAAGTGGCAGTTTTGTGATGAATGAAGACAAAGATTCAGAAAAGAAGAGAAGAGAAGGCAGCAAAAAATCAAATAAGTAGAACATTCTATTCATCACAGCCCAGAAAGAACAGCATGATGGAGCTACAGCCAAAATGAACAGCGTGAGGCAGGACAGAAAAAGATATTTGCCAGTGCTCCACCCAGTCTGTTGTTCTTTGCTCCATCACTCTCACCCAACCCCACTCAAAGACCCTCACCCCACTTGCTGCTAGATGATGCAAGACTTGGCAGGCTCCGAAAAAACAGCTGCTCCAATTACCTGGAAACATCCCATGGGGCATAGACACATAATATGAACCAAAAGCACACGCAAACAGAGTATAGACACCCACCTCACGCACACATGTACACGGTTTTGCTTGAGTTTTTAATCAATGTACTGACAGTACCAAAGCCTCTAACCTCTCAGTGACATCTCAATGACTGAATTCTTGGCATACTCAGTATTTCTCAGGACATAAATCAAAATAACATCCCTTTAGAGCCCTGACAGGTTTGTCTAGACTGTGGACACGGTAGAGTGATCAAATATCAAAAACCAGAGATACATATGTCTAGGGTGTTGGTAGCTAAATGATTATCTCATTGCTAGTTAAAATATTGCAGGAAAGAGAAACATGTGAGGGTTGCTAAAAGAGCCCTATCAATGTTATGCCCTTGAGGAAGACAATTAGTGGACTGTAAGATCCTTCAGAAAAGAATCTGCTAAGTTACTGTCTGTGGCTGAGGAAGATGAGTTAAATGATGTTTGCTGCTCTGACTTTCCCATACCAGAAAAAGGCAATACACAGTACTGTCTACTGCAGTGTAATCAATTCAAGACATTAATTTACCAACACTGACAGAAATTAGTACTGCCAGTTATTCCAGCACTGTGGTCTCAGTGTGCATACGTCATATCAGAATGATGCAGCAAAACCATCTAGAAAAACCTCCATCTTGTCCTATTTAAAGGTGTGATGTAATGGAAGTGGCGGCAGATATTTATTAATTTTTTTACATATTGTGACGTACATTCAAGTCAAACGGATTATCGAAAAGATAAAAATGTAGGGCGAGACTTGGTTCAGTGCTTTGGTTGTTCATTGGATGGAGGCAAATCTGAATCATGCTTGCAGTCTATTGGCGAAAAAGCTGACTAAATGATTGGAGAAGTCGGGCAAAAATCAACAGAGAGAAATCTGTTGATTCACAGGAAGATACAGTTATGACTGAATCTTTTTTTTTTTTAATTATGAGATAAAAAAAATGTAACAAGAATGAACAAATTGTTCACAATATTATTAAGTTGCGCTAAGAAAATAGCTAGGGTGAATTTCCATTTCACGCTGACCTCAAAATATAAATGTTAAGTAAAAAAGTCTTAGATTTGACATTTTGAGCTGTTTCCCAAAGCATTTTAATTAACTAAAAATTAATCACAGATTAGCTGGTTGTATCTCAAACAAGACAAGATCCACCACTGTAATCATATCAAATCTGAATCATGCTTGCAGTCTATTGACGAAAAAGCTGACTAAATGATTGGAGAAGTCGGGCAAAAATCAACAGAGAGAAATCTGTTGATTCACAGGAAGATACAGTTATGACTGAATCTTTTTTTTTTTAAATTATGAGATAAAAAAAATGTAACAAGAATGAACAAATTGTTCACAATATTATTAAGTTGCGCTAAGAAAATAGCTAGGGTGAATTTCCATTTCACGCTGACCTCAAAATATAAATGTTAAGTAAAAAAGCCTTAGATTTGACATTTTGAGCTGTTTCCCAAAGCATTTTAATTAACTAAAAATTAATCACAGATTAGCTGGTTGTATCTCAAACAAGACAAGATCCACCACTGTAAAAAAAAAGTTGGCGAAGAAATTGTTTTCTACACTCAATATTGTCCTACAGGATCCTATGACTCTGCACATCATCCAAAGCACACGGTGCCTGCTCTTTGAATACATGTACAGGCCACAGTGAGAGTGGGCAAAGAAGCTGTGTCTGGAGCGTAAATGTCTCTCGGAGGCTCATGCCAGATGGAGGTGGGCACTGTGGTGCCAGCTGGTGCTGGCATCAGATCCGAGGACACTCCTTCTGTCACGTTATCCCACACCCTCAGACACGACACAGTTATTCCTTAAAGATTACATGCAATTAGAAATGAGAAAACACATAGCCTATTTGGATATGAATACTTCCCTATGCAAAAAGCATTATGTTAAATAAAAAGGATGTCCAAAAATGGAATAGCCCTATTCATGATACAGTTGCAGAATGATACGAATGAGAAAACTGCAGGGGCTTCACGAAGAGGTAATAATGAATAAAATCCTAAAATTGTAAAATTAAAATAATTTTAAAATCAAAATAATCCAAATAACTCACTGAAAATGGTTACATATTTTATTTGTTTATTTGCATGCCATGTGACAATTAACTGTTAACAGAAAACTGTGAACATGCAAACGTGTTCTTAAATAATTGAAATATTAACTTAAAATCTCAGAGGGTATACTTCAAGTAAATATGTAAGGTCAAAGGGGTTCGGCTGACAAAAAAGTTAGGTAATTCCCAACCTATGGACCCTTTGCTCTCACATGAGGCCAAAAGGGTGATATAAGTACCAAGAAAGTTGCTATCTGTGATTGTTGTTAGTATGTTATGCCAAATGTCATATATCTTCTAGCGGATGAATGCTGCATTATGAATTTAGGATACTGTAAAAAAAAAGTTGGCGAAGAAATTGTTTTCTACACTCAATATTGTCCTACAGGATCCTATGACTCTGCACATCATCCAAAGCACACGGTGCCTGCTCTTTGAATACATGTACAGGCCACAGTGAGAGTGGGCAAAGAAGCTGTGTCTGGAGCGTAAATGTCTCTCGGAGGCTCATGCCAGATGGAGGTGGGCACTGTGGTGCCAGCTGGTGCTGGCATCAGATCCGAGGACACTCCTTCTGTCACGTTATCCCACACCCTCAGACACGACACAGTTATTCCTTTACATTAGCCCTAAAAATTACATTTCCTTAAAGATAATGATTTTCATATCAGTTTAGTAATTAAAGTGAAACATATAACACAGAGAACAACATACTCAGTATTCATCTTCTCTACTAAAATTGTTCTCAAAAATGTGTCTTATTTCAGGCGTAGTAGAGAGGAAATCAATTTTGTATAATTCTGAGAATAAACAAAAAGTCTTATGAAATCCTTTTAAAATAAGGAATTTCTTTTTAAAATAAGGAATATACATTTTTCGAAAACTGTGTCAAACTCTAAGATATTATATTTGGGTAAATATTGTGGGTAAAGTACAACATACTATACTTTTGAAAACTCTTTGCCCTTAATACTTATACTGTAAATCATGAAAGGCTGGAAAAAACATGGTGTCTCTAAATATTGCTGCAGAAAACGGAGGTCTTGGAGCCTAAGAGGTTGAGAACCACTTCCCTAAATGGCACCTGTCAAAGAACAGCAAAAGATTTAAAAAAAAAAAAAGTTTTATTTTCAATACAAATGAAACGCTATGGGACATAAGGGTGTGTAAAAGAATGAATGACATTTTGATTTCATTTGATTGAAATGAATGATTGAAACGAGCACAGAGAACCTCACAAATTTGCATAACTGTGCTTTTGACTCAAGCCTTATAGTTACTTAGATGGAGCTATTGTAATATATTCCCCGTGTGACAACTAGCCCCTATAGTATGGCTGGTGATTGTGAGGACACATGGGTGGAGGCTGTAATCTCAGCGGCGCGTTATTAACAAACAAAGAGCCTTCGGGTCCAGTCCGGAATAGACATCACGTCATCCCTGCTCCCATCTCTCCATTAAAACACTTTTGCAACATGGCGACGTTCACAAACACTCACAATTTAACGAATCATTGCATGACTGAACAACAGCCTATACTGATGGTGGTTGTAATCTTGATTTAAGAAGCTCAACAAGTGCTGTCCAAAATCTCACATCATAAATAAGTGCTATCTTAACCAGGTCAAATGTATTCATAATGCGTAACATTCATATCTCAGGCGTGTCGGGAAGGCTCAGGCCTGCGCTATCTAACGTTACTCACCGTACGCCGCGCGTATTTCACTGATCTCAGCCATTTTGCGGGCTGGGCGCGCTGCGATCCGGATAACGGCCGTGGAATAAACAATAAATGTCGACGGTCCTTCGTTTAGCTGATATAATGTGGATGATTCATGGCTACATCTCTACGGTACGCGGTGTCCTCGTGTCCTCGGTCCAGGCCGTTGTCGGATGCTGCGCGCTGAAGGATGCACTGCGTCGGATTGAGAGTCTGACCGTAAGTACCGCCCACCAATTTATTGACAGCATCCCAACACCGTACACTCCTGTATTTGCCAGCAATTTCATATCCGGCGAAAATTAATAAATTGCAACAAATACTCATGATCCTACTGAAAATTTGTTTTTTTGTTGTTGTAACAGCTACATCTACTTTGCATTTAATATAATTACATTGTATTTTTTAAAAGATTACATGCAATTAGAAATGAGAAAACACATAGCCTATTTGGATATGAATACTTCCCTATGCAAAAAGCATTATGTTAAATAAAAAGGATGTCCAAAAATGGAATAGCCCTATTCATGATACAGTTGCAGAATGATACGAATGAGAAAACTGCAGGGGCTTCACGAAGAGGTAATAATGAATAAAATCCTAAAATTGTAAAATTAAAATAATTTTAAAATCAAAATAATCCAAATAACTCACTGAAAATGGTTACATATTTTATTTGTTTATTTGCATGCCATGTGACAATTAACTGTTAACAGAAAACTGTGAACATGCAAACGTGTTCTTAAATAATTGAAATATTAACTTAAAATCTCAGAGGGTATACTTCAAGTAAATATGTAAGGTCAAAGGGGTTCGGCTGACAAAAAAGTTAGGTAATTCCCAACCTATGGACCCTTTGCTCTCACATGAGGCCAAAAGGGTGATATAAGTACCAAGAAAGTTGCTATCTGTGATTGTTGTTAGTATGTTATGCCAAATGTCATATATCTTCTAGCGGATGAATGCTGCATTATGAATTTAGGATATTAGTATTTTTATTTTGTAGTGATGGTTTTATGGAAGCAATAAGGCACTCGAGTGCATGCTGTATTCTGTATATAGTCACGGCTGAAGCAGCGCTGGATAAGGGTCCTGGAACACACATCCTACAATAGCAAAAGGAATTTGGCAAAAATAATTTAGGAAACCCATCTCTTGGAGGTGTCCTGCCTAACTCCCTTTTGTCATGAATATATTCAGAATATCCTCTCACAGAATCCTTGAATTAAATACAGTTTGTAATAAAGCTTAAACGTCAGTCAGGTAACACAAAATGCAAAGCTGTATATGAGTGAATGCAATACTTGAAAGAACCACTAGGTGTCCATACTCCTGTATCAGTGTCATGGTTTATAAAGGCTTTTCTGCATGTATGAAGTGTCAGACTGGTTTGGCACATAGTTCAGCACTGTTTAATAGCTCTCTCATGTATAGCCTAGCAGACAAAAATCCCACTGTTAACAAAACTTGTATCTCTGTATCAATGAATTATAAACTATTATGGTATTCATAAGTCGAATATCATAAAACTGCAGATTCTTTTATCTCATTTCATTAAGTCTTTGGTCTCATTTCAATATTTTTTAGATAAAATATACTGCCTGTAGAATACAGCACATTTTCTGTCCTGCCGTTTATAAATGCATTTATTCCTGGACATCCTGCCTGCACTCAGCATTCAAATCAGCGGACCCTTTAAGAACTATGATACATCAGATTGAGTCAGAGCTTTAACCCTCAGAGACCCAGCAGAACTACAATGTTTGTATAAAGCAATTAAATAACACACACACACACACACACACACACACATAACTGCACTTTGCATACACTTTAATATGAATATTTATTACTTCTTAACCTTACTGGTTGACTGGTTGATATATATTGTTTTTCAAAAACATTTGTGTGCTAAATTGTGTTGTCAATTCAAAACTTTCATTTAGTGATTTGAAAAATAGTGAAATTTTACAACTCTAAATGCCCAGTGTTCCTTTTTTGCAACATTTTGTTTTAAATTATACCTTTATGTAAATTTTGCCTTAACAAAATAGTCTTTATAACTACTGGCTTTCTACAGACATGTTAAAGGGTTAAAAATATAATTAATATCCATTCCTGGGTCTCTGAGCATTAAGCATATTAATCGTGTTATCATATGAATCTTTCTCTCCCTCTTAACCAACTTACTTTCACCTCTTCTGGACCTCCATTAGTGTGAACTCATCAGCAGTGCCTTTGGTCTGTGTTACCATGACAACCAGGTCAACAGCACCCAAGAGTGGACTAAACACTGGTCACTTCAGAGGCACTTTGCTGGCCAAGGCTGTGGAAAGACAGTGTGTGTGAAGGCTTATGTGTGTATGTGGTACTATGAGTCACTGTTTGCCTGTGCAGGTGTGTGTCTCTCTTTCTCTCTGTCTGTCGTCCTCCCTGTTTTGTGACAGGGCTTGTCTATTTTGCAGTCTGTGGGTCAGTTGGCAGGTCCGGGGTCAGCGAGGGGCATGGTGTGCAGGACCTCGTCCAACAGCTGCAGGGCACGGTGTAGATGAACTTCCACCCAGCACGGTGTCTGTTTGATGGTCTGTCGAGGGTAGTCGGGTCCCCAGCCTTTTACAAAACTCAGCCGCAGGATACACAAACGTCTCAGGTCATCAACACCTATTCCGGCTGCCGCCGACAGACCTGTGAAAATGTATGAAGAAGAGAGTGTTGTGTATTACAGGACGCAATTACAATTTTAAAAGGCACTATTTTAAGATTAGGGCTGGATTCTGATTCACTAGCTCATGATTCGATTCAGATTCATTTGGGAATATTTCCATTATAGTGCTAATTTTGCTGACATAAAAATTATTTCTCAGTAATACATTGTAACCTTACAGTTTGGTACAAATACAAAATACAAAATATACGAAATACAAAAATATTAATTTAGATAATTATCAACAGAATCCAAACTATGCAGTTTAATTGCTATTTAATTAATAGAGGAGTATGAGTCTTTTAAATCATTTGTTAAAAGGACTACTTCTAAAAAGTAATTTGTTCATGAATCAAACTACACTGGCATTGTACGTTTTTGATTCACTAAATAGAACTAGTTCATAAGTATAATTTGTTCATGAATCCAACTACTCTGGTCGCGCTGTATGTTTTTTATTCACTGAAAAGAACCAATTCATAAGAGTAATTTGTTCATGAATCAAAATACACTGGTCATGCTGTATATTTTTGATTCTCTAAATGAACTGCATTGGCATTATTATGCTGTACACATGTTTTTCATCACATCACCTTCAATTCAGACTACAAAATTGGGTAAATTACTTGTTTTGCTGTGGGGATTTATATTCAGTGCACTGCAGATGAAAAGTAGTTCAGGAAAGACTGGCACCACAGAGTAAACAAAACAGTCTTGGGGTTTTAGGAAAAGTTAACAATATTGTTCAAATAGTGATCACATTTAACTGGAAAATCAGTGTTTTTGGGTCCAGCAACTCACTGATGGCTGGAGCGATTCCTCCAACACTGCCAGGCCCCGGGATGTTCCCAGCCACTGCTGCAGCCTGTGCAGCCGCAGCTGCCTGCGCAGTCGCCGCTTGCTGCTGCATCTGCCTGTGACACTGACGAAGATCAAACACCTAAGGGGAACAAACTGCTCTTAGTTCACAAACACTTACTGATCCAGATATTTCAGTCCTTGTTTACAACTTTATGCTTAACTTTACTGATTATGCTTGCTTTCTGGAACAATTTCAAAAAGATTTGTCTGGCCCAAAGTTGTTCCCCTGGTTTTGACGTCTGATGAAGAAAGCAGTGCTAAAGAGTGATGCCATTAAAGGTGTACCTTAATGAGGGCTCCTGGGTAGATCTTGTGAACGGCATCCCCTGGCGCTCTCCCTGCCTCTCTGTCCAGGTAGTAACTTTGCACGAATACAGCATGGTCACTAAGGCAACGCATCCACACGTCCCCCTCCCCACGGCACTCCAGCTGAACACCTTTACCAATGTGAAGCCTGTTGGGCAGATGTCAGGTGTTCAAAAGCTTGAATCTCCAGCGATGAATGAATGTGTATAAGTATTATGTTGAATGCACACTGACCGTGCCCTCTCGCTGGCATCAGTTCGATGAACATTGCTAAGCTGACCCAAACAAAAGCGGTCCCCGCCTGAAGGGTCCACATATCCATCCACTGTCACCACAGGACAGTTGGCTAGAACTTTAAACATCTCCCCGACCTGCACATCCATCTCGAAGTAAGAGATTGAGCACCAGAACTCTGGGCCTGCAGTGCACAAACAAATGACACACTAATTTAATACAGAGTGTGGTTTATGTAAATGTGTATGTACTGGTATATATGGTTTATGAGGACACAAATGTGTATAATGACATGGGTACTACAACGTAAACATGGTTTATGAGGACACTTCCTGTGTCCCCGTAAAACAAAAGGCTTAACAAACATACAAAACGGTGTTTTATGAAATTCAAAAATTGCCAGTAGTTTTCTGTAAGGGGTAGGTTTAGGTGTAGGGTTGGTGTAGGGCGATAGAAAATACAGTTTGTACAGTATAAAAACCATTACGCCTATGGGGAGTCCCCGTAAACCACAAATGCAGGTATGTGCGTGTGTGTGTTGTACCTGGATGGTTAGAAACTGGTTGAGGGTATGAGGCTGGTGTGTGATGCTGAGACCCTGATAACAGTATAAAAATAACATTAACACAATTAAAAACAAAATGATACAATGATGATAAAGATGAAAGTGGTCTTGGCGGAATAGATGTGCTACGCTGCTGCTAGATTGCTGCTATCACAGTGTCTGGTTGTGGTGCCCTGGACTGGCCACTTGAGGGCGCGTTTCCCGTTCACTGTTACATGTTTTGAACTCTAATTCCCATAGTCCTTTGCTTTGTCGTTTCTGTTCTGATCATGATCACCTGCGGGCAATTTACTCATCATTTCATCACTATTTATACCATGCTCACACTGTATGTCTTTGCTGCAGTATTGTTTGAGGTTCCGTCGTGTTTTCTGTTCCCTGTGTTTTGAATTTACCTTTTGCCTAGTTTTTGTTCTGTTTTTGGATTATTTGTTACTTTAATAAACATACTGCACTTGGATCTAACTTTGTTTTCTCCTGGCATTCCGTGACAGCTGCTGCTGCTTTTGGTTAT
Organism: Sinocyclocheilus grahami; assembly: GCF_001515645.1. Taxonomy (NCBI): domain Eukaryota; kingdom Metazoa; phylum Chordata; class Actinopteri; order Cypriniformes; family Cyprinidae; genus Sinocyclocheilus; species Sinocyclocheilus grahami. Next base: position 646,812 of record NW_015505545.1, read on the forward strand.
TGCTGTTGTTGTAGATTATTGCTGCAAGTACAGGAACTTGCTACTGCCAATGCATATGGCGAAACGGTGCTGTGAGTATTTAAGACATACTGCTGCTGCACAAATGGCATATAAAATAACCTGTAGCAGATCTATACAGGTTGTGCTGGGGAAGATGGAGGGTTTCAAAGGAATTCAAAGGAAAGTGGATGCTAACCAGCCATTTAAATGTAAAGCTGCAAACTCATTGGCTGCGTGTGCAACATGAACCAATCAGCTTGTGCCAAGTCGTTTAATGCTGTAAATATCATTAGTTACGCTAAAGGGTTAGTCCACCCAAAAATGAAAATTAGGCTGCGTTTTACTCACCCCCGAGGCATCCTAGGTGTATATGACTTTCTTCTTTCAAACGAATCCAGTCGGAGTTATATTAAAAATTGTCTTTGATCTTTCAAGCTGCCACTCAGCGGGTGTTGCATTGCTTCAGTCCAAAAGAACTTAAAGGGGTCATATGATGCGATTTAAAGTTTTCCTTTCTCTTTGGAGTGTTACAAGCTGTTCGTGAATAGATAAGATCCCTAAAGTTGCAAAGATTAAAGTCTCAAACCCAAAGAGATATTCTATATAGAAGTTAAGACTCGTCCACGCCCTCCTAAAACGGCTTGTTTAAACACGCCCCCACATGTCTACGTCACTGTGTGGGAAGATTTGCATAACGCCACCCAAATGTTCACGCAAAGAAAGCAGGCGTAACTTTTATTCTCGCTGTAGTATTGTTGCTGCCGCCATGTCGTGAAGGCGCTGTGTTTCGTTGTGAAAGTGAAACTACTTTTGTTTGGTCTTCCAAAAGAGGACACGACTAGAAATCAGTGGTTAAGTTGTAACACTTGTATGTCATTTCTCCGATCACAAATGCAGACATGGTTTTATGTTTACACAGCGCGATGCAACGCGTAAAAAGACAGTATAAATCATTATAATCCGTAATTATGTCCCCACTGGATGCAACAAATGCCTCGTTTATAATGGCTTTTAATGTTTTTGTCTCGTCGCTCCGGCCAGAACACGGCATCACAGTATGGTAAGGGGCGTAACATTTCCGTCACACGCTTGAGGTGTTCGGCCAATCACAACGCACTGGATAGCTGGCCAATCACAGCACACCTCGCTTTTCAGACCGATGAGCTTTGTAAAAATCAACGTGTTTCAGAAAGGCGGGGCATAGAGGAGAAACAATAATGTACAGTATGTGGAAAATAATGTGTTTTTTTAACCTTAAACCGCATAAACATTTCATTACACCAAATACACTAAATAATGTTCTTTTTAACAACATCATATGACCCCTTTAAATAAAAATAGCCTATCCATAAAAAAAAGTCTCACACGGCTTTGGGGGGGTGAACAAAGGCCTTCTGTAGCGAATCCATGTGTTTTTGTAAGAAAAATATCCATATTTAAAATGTAATAATCACTTTAATGTAGCTTGCGCCAACAGTTGTACACAGAAGCAGTTCCGGGAGCATGACATATGAGGTCAGCGTTGCGCATGCGCCGGTGAGTCTCGTGAAAACCAACGTTTTTACACAGGATCAAAGGAAGCAAAGTTTCCTTACTTTAGCAAAGGAAAACCAGTTTCCTTACTTTAGCAAAGGAAAACCAGTCTCCTCTTGGCTTATATCAAAATCCTCTGATATTCTTCTTTACAATTAGCCGACCTCATACGTCATTCCCCCCGCACTGTTTACAACAGTGAGCGCAAGCTAGATTCAAGTGATTATTAAGTTTTGAATATGGATATTTTTCTTACAAAAACACATCGATTCGCTACAGAAGGCCTTTGTTCACCCCACCGGAGCCGTGTGAGAGACTTTTTTTTATGGACGGGCGGGCGATTTTTATTTAAGTTCTTTTGGACTGAAGCAATGCAACACCCGCTGAGTGGCATTAAACAGCTTGAAAGATCAAAGACAATTTTTTAATATAACTCCGATTGGATTCGTCTGAAAGAAGAAAGTCATATTCACCTAGGAGTAAAACGCAGCCTAATTTTCATTTTTGGGTGAACTAACCCTTTAAGTACCCATCAGTGCGCCATTTAGTGTTTCATGAAAGAACTAGACATTTATATCATTACATGGAGAGCCATCATTGCATATAATCATTATGATGACAAACATCTATGTAACAATTACAAAATTTATTACATTTCATGAAACATTTTTTATACATATGTATTTATATATTATTTATATACACTACCGTTCAAAATTTGGGGTCAGAAAGAGTTTTTTTCTTTAAGAAATCAAATTCAGCTTTGCCATCACATTAATAAATTACATTTTAAAATAGACTAAAAATATCAAGATAGAAAATGATTACTATAAATTGTAAATATTTCACTATATTAATGTTTTACTGTTTTGTTTTTATAAAACAAATGCAGTCTTTGTGAACATTTTTTCAAAACAGTTTTTTCTTTCAAAAAATCTTATGCATTTATATATTTATATATTTAATTTATTACATGAGTTTATTAAATTATTTTACGATTATTATTATCTACATTTTACAAAAACGTGTTGATGTGACATGTAAATGTACATACAGAAGTGGCTAGTGTGAGGGGGAGGGGCTTGCTGATGACTCCGCCCATTCTGCTGTGGTCCAGCAGGAGTATAGGAGGCTGTGCTGGTCCCTGTCCAGGTTGTTGCTGAGATGTTTAAAAATAAACACATTTAATATGACTTCATACTGATTTCATAGATCGGTCTTTCATTGATAATGTCATACAGATGAACTGCCTTACAAACATATACAACTTGTAAAATTTTGATGATAAAATTCAACAAGGTCAATATTCAATACATGACCCTATGTGATTTATAAAAAGGACTCACTGTGGTAAGTTCCCTGTGTCTGTGTGTGCTTTGAGGTGCTGTATTCACTCTGGCTGACGGAGGGCTGCTGGGAAGAAGGCTGGCTGTGTGTGGGTGCGTGACTGTGTGTTGGGGTGGAAGGTGGAGAGCTGGAGGTCAAGGCCCGTCCCGCTGGGGATGCGATCTGCAACAGTCCCTCAGGACGTTCCACCTGCATTGACAACCTGGATGCACTTGCTTTAGAGAGGGTTAGAGAGAGAACGAGACTGATAATGTTTTACTATCTCATTATAATAAAAACATTATTATTTTTTTAAGACAGCATGTCAACTTAAAGTTTGTTTTTCCATTGCTAAGGTAAAACACCAACTAGTAGATTTTGAAAAATGTTGTTATGCACACCCCATTTATTATCAGTTAATCAATCAATCCAATATAATAAATAAAAAATAATGTAATAAAAAAAGACTAAATAAAGAAAAGCTTAGTAAATATGCCCCATAATGCAATTAGATGGTTTTTAATTCAAATCATTCTACTGCATTGAAACATATTTAATACATTCATTTTTATGATTACACTGCCAAAACCAACAAAACCCCTTACTCCATGCTTTGCTGTACTTACAGGGTGGAGAGAGGGGCAGGCTGGGGTAGAGAGTGACAGAGGAAGTGGTCCGCTGGGGCAGCTCTGGGGACATCAGTCTCAGCGGCTGTGGGCTGTAGTGATCTGGAGGATGATGGTCTAGCTGTAAGGTCATACTCGACGGACCCTCCATCTGGATGCAGTCATGTATGTGCTCTTCTTTTATCAGCCTGCCTGAGGGATGAGAACGAGTGTCAAAACATCTTTGAGCTCCTCTCCAAACTCCTGTCCCTGTTTGTCTCTTTCACTGCAAGGCAAGTCCTTGCATGTCTTGATCTGACACATTTTATGGCAGTCTCTGTATGATTAAAGGCTGGCTGCCAGCAGTGCAGCGATCAGAGCCATCGGCGATTAGCCCGGATGAATGCTTGAGACATTCTTTCACATTTGAAGAAGAAATACAAGTGCTAATGTCCTCCACTATTTACTCAGAGCTCCACTCACCTGTGTTTGGCAAACTGAATCCAACTGAGAAGAAAGAAAAAAAATATAGAGTCAAATATTCATTGCCTATTATTTATCAAAATATTTCCTTGTAAAATGATAAAAGTGATGAAAAATGTTTAGTTAGTTTCATACGTAGTTCGTGTTTTTAGTAACATACGCACCAATCCCAGGGGACACCACGCGCTCATAGTGGTAGGGGTTCACACACACGTTATCGTACTTCAGATCGAATGCATACTGACAGAACTTGACATGCTTGAGTTCATTCTTGTGAAGGTCCGGCCATCGCCACAGACGCGCGTATATGACATGAGGGAAACCTTTCCGCCCAGCCACCTGAAGAGTAATCACAACATTATTATGTTGTGACATTATTATGTATTCTTAATTAGAGAAATTAACAAAAAAATTACACAGCTTTATGGGGTTGTCAACTATATCTGAGGCTTGCATGTTCTTTCGTTTAAGTTACATGCAATTGAGGTATGAACACTCAGCAAAGAAAAGACCTGCTGATTTTCTACCTACTGACTTCTCTATATTCTGTTGAAATTTTTGCTCATCATTTTGATCTCCTTTTATCTATTATGTGTTATTATTACTGCACTGACCGGAGCATTTTCTGGAGTGCATGCACTGATAATCGCTTATCCTCAGTATCATATTCATTCTCCACCCTGACCCGAGTCCTAACACCATTCCAAAGAACTATTCTCTGAGAGAAAAATGAATTTGATGACTTTGGCTCACGAGAAAGACATAACTAATGGCTTAGAAATAGATGAGCTAGTTACACTTTTTGCCAAACGAAATAGTAGACTGATGCTGTAATGTGATGTAAAACACAACTGGAAAATGTGACAATCATGGTCTCTCATCTCTGTTTAATAGACCTTAAGTATAAAACCAATATGAAAATTAGGGCTCAAAATAATAATTAGTATTAATGTCATGATTTATTCAGAGAATGTCAAGTGAATTAGCTAAAATGTTCTTTATGCCTCTACCGTTTAAAAGTTTGGGGCAAGTCTTTTATACTCAATAAAAACAGTAATACTGAGAAATATTATTACAATTTAAAATAACTGTTTTCTACAGTACTTTAATAATTTGCTATTGTAATTTATTCCTGTGATGGAAAAGCTAAATTGTCAGCAGCCATTACTCCAGTCTTGCTTCAGAAATTTGTCTAATATGCTGATTTGGTGCTCAAGAAACATATCACCAATATTGAAAACATTTGTGCTGCTTTATATTTTTGTGGAAACTCTGATACATTGTTTCCCTGATTGTTTGATGTATAGAAAATTAAAAAATGTAAAAATGTAAGATTTTTCTTTTCTTTACTGTCACTTTTGGTCAATATAATGCATTTAATGCAACTGTATTAAAATCTTACTGCCCCCAAACTTCTGCATGGTGGTCTATATTTGTACTTCCAGTTATATTTAGTTTTAAATAAAATATGTTTTAGAGATAAGTTTACACCATAATTATATTGTATTATATATTTAGATAACATCAGATAAGATAATTTTAGGTCATTTTTGTCGTATCTAAACAAGGCAAGCTATAGATCTAAATTTTGATTCTAAGGATTTAAAGAGCTTTTGTTACTACTTCACAATGCATTCATATTAAATATTAACTAGACAAAAAGTTAAGAATGGTCAAACTTTTGGATGGATGGACAGGTCTGAAGTCAGGGATGCTCTATCAGAAAGGAACACAGAAGATAAAAAGTACAGAGAAACATTTGACTCTGGTGTCAGACCATCTTCTCTAAATCATGTGTGAGTGACAACACACTGTGACCTCATTTGCTATTGGAATGACTTACAATTCTCCACCCAGGAGACTGACCTTCCTGAGCAAGTCAAAGCGGAGGCAGTCGGTGCACAGACAGAGACAGAGCTGGTCCACTGCCAAACCCATTACGTTTTACAAACTCACACACAGACAGAGCACCATATTAAACTCTCAGAACTCTCATTTTCATAAACATCGCATTTCTCCACTAACAAACCCTAATAGCTGTGCTTGACATGAAACAGAGAGTTCAGCTCAAATCCATACTGATGCACACATGCATTTACAACTTGTTGCATAAATGTCCTACTTGAACACATTGCACTCATGCTTCAAATACTGATGTCTCTCTCCCACATACACAGACTGCGAGACAGACAGGCTTAAGCTTGGCTCCGCCCCTTTCCTGTGTTTCAGACAAAACAACCCTTCCTCGCCCTCCACCCGCCTCTCTCCCCGTCTACAGCTGGGGGAAGGGAAAACTCTCTGTCTCGCTCTCCACGGGCCTCTCTTCTCTCTCAAATCATGAAATGACTATTTTGGGAGAAAAGATTCCATGTTAACATCACTCATACCTCGATTCTCCTCCTCTGATGGTTATAAATGCAGCAGAGGTGAAAGTCTGCCAGACTTCTGGTCTTAAATGTGAAAACTGATCACATAACAAAATGTCACACTTTATTAAAAAACATTACAATATGATGGGACTGTTTATTTGTCGGTAAAAGTGTTAATGCATGCTTTTTGGGTTGACTGGCTCTTTAAGTGAATCTATTTCAGTTAATTACGTTCTTGAAAATTCATTATAATGTAGATGACACAAGTGAAATCATGTCTGTCATGGAAGAAGCATGGAACCTCTAGGAAAAATTTGCAGTGTCTTTTTCTGTATTTTGACATGTAATTAACGCTGACATGCAGGAGCTTTATTTGATATTGTTTATGTTCAGATTTCATTTGAAGTGGAGAACTGGCCACATAAGGAAAACCAGTTTCCTTACTTTAGCAAAGGAAAACCAGTCTCCTCTTGGCTTATATCAAAATCCTCTGATATTCTTCTTTACAATTAGCCGACCTCATACGTCATTCCCCCCGCACTGTTTACAACAGTGAGCGCAAGCTAGATTCAAGTGATTATTAAGTTTTGAATATGGATATTTTTCTTACAAAAACACATCGATTCGCTACAGAAGGCCTTTGTTCACCCCACCGGAGCCGTGTGAGAGACTTTTTTTTATGGACGGGCGGGCGATTTTTATTTAAGTTCTTTTGGACTGAAGCAATGCAACACCCGCTGAGTGGCATTAAACAGCTTGAAAGATCAAAGACAATTTTTTAATATAACTCCGATTGGATTCGTCTGAAAGAAGAAAGTCATATTCACCTAGGAGTAAAACGCAGCCTAATTTTCATTTTTGGGTGAACTAACCCTTTAAGTACCCATCAGTGCGCCATTTAGTGTTTCATGAAAGAACTAGACATTTATATCATTACATGGAGAGCCATCATTGCATATAATCATTATGATGACAAACATCTATGTAACAATTACAAAATTTATTACATTTCATGAAACATTTTTTATACATATGTATTTATATATTATTTATATACACTACCGTTCAAAATTTGGGGTCAGAAAGAGTTTTTTTCTTTAAGAAATCAAATTCAGCTTTGCCATCACATTAATAAATTACATTTTAAAATAGACTAAAAATATCAAGATAGAAAATGATTACTATAAATTGTAAATATTTCACTATATTAATGTTTTACTGTTTTGTTTTTATAAAACAAATGCAGTCTTTGTGAACATTTTTTCAAAACAGTTTTTTCTTTCAAAAAATCTTATGCATTTATATATTTATATATTTAATTTATTACATGAGTTTATTAAATTATTTTACGATTATTATTATCTACATTTTACAAAAACGTGTTGATGTGACATGTAAATGTACATACAGAAGTGGCTAGTGTGAGGGGGAGGGGCTTGCTGATGACTCCGCCCATTCTGCTGTGGTCCAGCAGGAGTATAGGAGGCTGTGCTGGTCCCTGTCCAGGTTGTTGCTGAGATGTTTAAAAATAAACACATTTAATATGACTTCATACTGATTTCATAGATCGGTCTTTCATTGATAATGTCATACAGATGAACTGCCTTACAAACATATACAACTTGTAAAATTTTGATGATAAAATTCAACAAGGTCAATATTCAATACATGACCCTATGTGATTTATAAAAAGGACTCACTGTGGTAAGTTCCCTGTGTCTGTGTGTGCTTTGAGGTGCTGTATTCACTCTGGCTGACGGAGGGCTGCTGGGAAGAAGGCTGGCTGTGTGTGGGTGCGTGACTGTGTGTTGGGGTGGAAGGTGGAGAGCTGGAGGTCAAGGCCCGTCCCGCTGGGGATGCGATCTGCAACAGTCCCTCAGGACGTTCCACCTGCATTGACAACCTGGATGCACTTGCTTTAGAGAGGGTTAGAGAGAGAACGAGACTGATAATGTTTTACTATCTCATTATAATAAAAACATTATTATTTTTTTAAGACAGCATGTCAACTTAAAGTTTGTTTTTCCATTGCTAAGGTAAAACACCAACTAGTAGATTTTGAAAAATGTTGTTATGCACACCCCATTTATTATCAGTTAATCAATCAATCCAATATAATAAATAAAAAATAATGTAATAAAAAAAGACTAAATAAAGAAAAGCTTAGTAAATATGCCCCATAATGCAATTAGATGGTTTTTAATTCAAATCATTCTACTGCATTGAAACATATTTAATACATTCATTTTTATGATTACACTGCCAAAACCAACAAAACCCCTTACTCCATGCTTTGCTGTACTTACAGGGTGGAGAGAGGGGCAGGCTGGGGTAGAGAGTGACAGAGGAAGTGGTCCGCTGGGGCAGCTCTGGGGACATCAGTCTCAGCGGCTGTGGGCTGTAGTGATCTGGAGGATGATGGTCTAGCTGTAAGGTCATACTCGACGGACCCTCCATCTGGATGCAGTCATGTATGTGCTCTTCTTTTATCAGCCTGCCTGAGGGATGAGAATGAGTGTCAAAACATCTTTGAGCTCCTCTCCAAACTCCTGTCCCTGTTTGTCTCTTTCACTGCAAGGCAAGTCCTTGCATGTCTTGATCTGACACATTTTATGGCAGTCTCTGTATGATTAAAGGCTGGCTGCCAGCAGTGCAGCGATCAGAGCCATCGGCGATTAGCCCGGATGAATGCTTGAGACATTCTTTCACATTTGAAGAAGAAATACAAGTGCTAATGTCCTCCACTATTTACTCAGAGCTCCACTCACCTGTGTTTGGCAAACTGAATCCAACTGAGAAGAAAGAAAAAAAATATAGAGTCAAATATTCATTGCCTATTATTTATCAAAATATTTCCTTGTAAAATGATAAAAGTGATGAAAAATGTTTAGTTAGTTTCATACGTAGTTCGTGTTTTTAGTAACATACGCACCAATCCCAGGGGACACCACGCGCTCATAGTGGTAGGGGTTCACACACACGTTATCGTACTTCAGATCGAATGCATACTGACAGAACTTGACATGCTTGAGTTCATTCTTGTGAAGGTCCGGCCATCGCCACAGACGCGCGTATATGACATGAGGGAAACCTTTCCGCCCAGCCACCTGAAGAGTAATCACAACATTATTATGTTGTGACATTATTATGTATTCTTAATTAGAGAAATTAACAAAAAAATTACACAGCTTTATGGGGTTGTCAACTATATCTGAGGCTTGCATGTTCTTTCGTTTAAGTTACATGCAATTGAGGTATGAACACTCAGCAAAGAAAAGACCTGCTGATTTTCTACCTACTGACTTCTCTATATTCTGTTGAAATTTTTGCTCATCATTTTGATCTCCTTTTATCTATTATGTGTTATTATTACTGCACTGACCGGAGCATTTTCTGGAGTGCATGCACTGATAATCGCTTATCCTCAGTATCATATTCATTCTCCACCCTGACCCGAGTCCTAACACCATTCCAAAGAACTATTCTCTGAGAGAAAAATGAATTTGATGACTTTGGCTCACGAGAAAGACATAACTAATGGCTTAGAAATAGATGAGCTAGTTACACTTTTTGCCAAACGAAATAGTAGACTGATGCTGTAATGTGATGTAAAACACAACTGGAAAATGTGACAATCATGGTCTCTCATCTCTGTTTAATAGACCTTAAGTATAAAACCAATATGAAAATTAGGGCTCAAAATAATAATTAGTATTAATGTCATGATTTATTCAGAGAATGTCAAGTGAATTAGCTAAAATGTTCTTTATGCCTCTACCGTTTAAAAGTTTGGGGCAAGTCTTTTATACTCAATAAAAACAGTAATACTGAGAAATATTATTACAATTTAAAATAACTGTTTTCTACAGTACTTTAATAATTTGCTATTGTAATTTATTCCTGTGATGGAAAAGCTAAATTGTCAGCAGCCATTACTCCAGTCTTGCTTCAGAAATTTGTCTAATATGCTGATTTGGTGCTCAAGAAACATATCACCAATATTGAAAACATTTGTGCTGCTTTATATTTTTGTGGAAACTCTGATACATTGTTTCCCTGATTGTTTGATGTATAGAAAATTAAAAAATGTAAAAATGTAAGATTTTTCTTTTCTTTACTGTCACTTTTGGTCAATATAATGCATTTAATGCAACTGTATTAAAATCTTACTGCCCCCAAACTTCTGCATGGTGGTCTATATTTGTACTTCCAGTTATATTTAGTTTTAAATAAAATATGTTTTAGAGATAAGTTTACACCATAATTATATTGTATTATATATTTAGATAACATCAGATAAGATAATTTTAGGTCATTTTTGTCGTATCTAAACAAGGCAAGCTATAGATCTAAATTTTGATTCTAAGGATTTAAAGAGCTTTTGTTACTACTTCACAATGCATTCATATTAAATATTAACTAGACAAAAAGTTAAGAATGGTCAAACTTTTGGATGGATGGACAGGTCTGAAGTCAGGGATGCTCTATCAGAAAGGAACACAGAAGATAAAAAGTACAGAGAAACATTTGACTCTGGTGTCAGACCATCTTCTCTAAATCATGTGTGAGTGACAACACACTGTGACCTCATTTGCTATTGGAATGACTTACAATTCTCCACCCAGGAGACTGACCTTCCTGAGCAAGTCAAAGCGGAGGCAGTCGGTGCACAGACAGAGACAGAGCTGGTCCACTGCCAAACCCATTACGTTTTACAAACTCACACACAGACAGAGCACCATATTAAACTCTCAGAACTCTCATTTTCATAAACATCGCATTTCTCCACTAACAAACCCTAATAGCTGTGCTTGACATGAAACAGAGAGTTCAGCTCAAATCCATACTGATGCACACATGCATTTACAACTTGTTGCATAAATGTCCTACTTGAACACATTGCACTCATGCTTCAAATACTGATGTCTCTCTCCCACATACACAGACTGCGAGACAGACAGGCTTAAGCTTGGCTCCGCCCCTTTCCTGTGTTTCAGACAAAACAACCCTTCCTCGCCCTCCACCCGCCTCTCTCCCCGTCTACAGCTGGGGGAAGGGAAAACTCTCTGTCTCGCTCTCCACGGGCCTCTCTTCTCTCTCAAATCATGAAATGACTATTTTGGGAGAAAAGATTCCATGTTAACATCACTCATACCTCGATTCTCCTCCTCTGATGGTTATAAATGCAGCAGAGGTGAAAGTCTGCCAGACTTCTGGTCTTAAATGTGAAAACTGATCACATAACAAAATGTCACACTTTATTAAAAAACATTACAATATGATGGGACTGTTTATTTGTCGGTAAAAGTGTTAATGCATGCTTTTTGGGTTGACTGGCTCTTTAAGTGAATCTATTTCAGTTAATTACGTTCTTGAAAATTCATTATAATGTAGATGACACAAGTGAAATCATGTCTGTCATGGAAGAAGCATGGAACCTCTAGGAAAAATTTGCAGTGTCTTTTTCTGTATTTTGACATGTAATTAACGCTGACATGCAGGAGCTTTATTTGATATTGTTTATGTTCAGATTTCATTTGAAGTGGAGAACTGGCCACATACCCTGTTTACACAATGTCAGTCACAATCAGAGAAATAATTAACACTGAAAAATGATTGCTCTTTTCCATAATAACAGCCTATTTATGTGTAAGATGATACCTACAGCCTGGTATACGATCTATTACCCTGCTGAAAAAAAACAGCATTGCTTAGCATCAGTGTTGGGGGTAACGCATTACAAGTAACGCGAGTTACGTAATCAGATTACTTTTTTAAAGTAACTAGTAAAGTAACACATTACTTTTTAATTTACAAGAGAATATCTGCGTTACTTTTTCAAATAAGTAACACAAGTTACTTTTTTTTCCAATTTATTGATTGACAGCTCTCCTGTCCCCATGTTACTATAGTTCGAAAATAAATATGAATATGCATTACTTCATCTCACTCACAAAAAAAACAAGAACACAGATTCAATATTCCTCAAAATGAATAAAAATAATGCAACTCAGAATATGACGCAAACCTGCAATAATTCAATGTTAAACAACACAAATATCCTTTATGTATTTAATCCCATTCTATTAACCAATGTCTTTGCTTCTGACCTTCGATGATCCAGTTCAACTGTACTAATAAGCACAAATTACTCTAGACAAACATTTGTGTGTCTTTTTTTATTGCTGAAGTGTGTTGAAATTTCTTCTTCTGCATTCTACTGTACAGATGTAAATTTACTTTCCCTTCAGCCTGAGGCTTATTCATTTCACTTTTGGTGTGAAAAGGCTTCTATATTTGCCAAAAATATAACTTTTTTATTTTAAAAACAAACAAGCAAGCCCAGTCCAGATTTAAAAAGTAACGCAAAAGTAACGTAACGCATTACTTTCCATAAAAAGTAACTAAGTACCGTAATTAGTTGTAACGTAATTAGTTACTTTTTTATGGAGTAACGCAATATTGTAATGCATAATTTTAAAAGTAACTTTCCTCAACACTGCTTAGCATGCGAGTTTCAGTGTTAATTCTGTATCATCTATATACTATTATAGCATTCATATTATTATTTTGAATTGGCTTTTATTTTTATTTTTTCAGCTTTCATTTTAATTTTAGTTTTAGTAATTTTGTTACATGCTTTTGTCATTTTTATTAGATTTTTTTATATCTATATAGCTTTAATTCATTTTATTTCAGTTTTAGTTTTAATAATTTTAGTACTTCAACCCACTGCTCTAACTTCACTCTGTTACTTTAACTTATTTATTTCAGTTAATTGTTAAGACAACATTTCTAATTTTGTATAATTTTTTAAAAGTGTTTTATTTCATATTTTTATTTAATCCTTATTTCAATTAACATTTTTTTAAATAGTTTTAGTTAAAAATAACAACACTGGCTCGTATATGACTTGTTTTTAATGTTGGTACCCAGGCTGGGATGCTTGTCTCCCCATCAGACTTCTTAAATTAAGTCTAAGTCTTAAATTAAGTAAGATTAACTTGCTTCCTTGGTCAACCAGCATCATCAAAAGTCACTGACCATTTGTGGTTGAATCCTATTAGCAGTTAAGTTTCACATGGATATGTTGGTTGACCAGACAGACCAACTCCATACCAGCTGAATTAACATAGCTAACTAGATTTCAACAGGGTAGATGCTTGTTTAGCATGGTCTTACATACTGTGAACTGTTACTCAAGATTACACGTTGTCTTATTAAGTATGATTAATAAGTGTCAAAAACAGATGATGTGGGCCGGTAGTGCTCTGACCTGTAAACGTCCATCCAGTGTTCTTTGTATGGTGACACACTTGCTTGGATGAACTCCATTTGTGGTGATAGCAGTGATGAGGGAGTCGAGCTCGTCTCTTTTCTCTTTGAGTTTCTTTACCAGGCTTTCGATGGCACGTTTGGCGAAGCTCTCATTCTCTCCTCCCTGGCGGTGGCACATCAGGCTGTGAACGATGCTTAAACATGCATCACTGCTGCTGGGCGCATTCACAGACATTCTGCTCCCACTCATTTAGAAGAGAAGCAAATTAAAAATGGTACATGAATGTGGCCTGAACACTTCAGCAACACTTAAAAATGTATGAATGTCATGGCATTGGATATAAACATAAAATCATGTTGTAATTGTTTTAAAGAAAGAATGAAAGAACAAGCACAGTTTTCACTCAAAACATTTCACAAAAAGTTGATTGTCAAACTTTTCAAGTGTGGTAAAACTGTCCAAAAACCTTTGGGGCCACTGTGTAGTCTTCAAAGCAATACAGAAAATGTATACAAATACAAGAATGTAACCACAGGTCTCAGAACTGGGCATTCAGACTGGCATTGCTGCACAGGTGATGTGGAGAATAGGATTTTATTTCATTTTTAATAGGCAGATACACAAAAACAGACCAACGTTTAAGTATGAAAATACAGAATTCAATTCAATGTAACTATACTTATTACTAAACAAATAAATTGATATGATATCCCATAATAGACGAGTCCATCACTCTCAATTTAAGTGGGAAACGCCGAACAGTTACTTCCTGACTCAGACACGTATTTATTCGGTTTCACTCTTTCTGAGACCGTATATAGTTACTGACACAACTATTAATTCCTAAATACATAAAACACAAAAAACAAATTCATGTAAGTCAATATAAGGACTACTTACAATGCAGTTAGGTGTCACGTGCGTACTCTTCTGCGTATGTCTGTGCACGTCTGACTCGCTCGCGGTAGTTGCTCGTTTAATGAGAGAGAGAGAGAGAGAGAGAGAGAGAGAGAGAGAGAGAGAGAACTCCCCTGGCGACACAAATGTAGAGTTTTTTGTCATACAAATAAAGCGCAGTAAAACTGAAATCTGAAACGGAGACAAAGGCCAACGGCCACAATTATGTAATGTAATGCAATGTAAAACAAACAAACAAACAAACAAACATAAATAAATAAATATTAATAAGCAATAAATCGGTGCGCAAAAAAATAAAATAAAAAGTTGTACCCATTGGTAGTTGCCGCATTGCGTCGCTGCATATGTTTGCATAAAATGAAACTTTTCTTAATATTATCACATTGCTGACCGTGTGCACATTATTCAGTTTCTCAATGCATGTGCATTTAATGTTGTACAGATTACAGTGATAATACATTATTCAATGTGTGCATGTGAGTTTACATTTTGACATCAAAACCAGTTAATGTATCGTATAGGATGTTTGAACTATCATATTTATTTATACCTGCCATAGTGTTTAATTGGGGTGAATTAACATATGAATATAAGTCAAACACATGTTCAGGTCATATTTGACCCCTTAAAGCACCAAAATAGTTTGATTAAAGGAAATTAAGTGTGTTTTAGGACCATTAAAGAAATAGTTCACCCAAAAATGAAAATTCATGTTGTTCTAAACCTGTATGATTTTCTTTATTCGGTTGAACACAAAAGAATATATTTTGAAGAATGTTGCTAACCAAACAGTTGCTGGTAGCCATTGGCTTTCGTTGTTTAACTTTAACATTGTTTTTGTTATTGAAGTTTCAATCAGATTCATTATTTGAATTGTATCCTTAAAGGAATAGTTATTCATCATTTTGTTCTGAACGCAAGTAAAAGTGAAGTAAGTAACCTGCTCAGAAACCAGGCTGATTTACCTGGTGGGTCAGCTGACTTGTATAGTAAAACATCTTAGATTTAATTTAGGATTATTCAAATCCATTTAGATTTCATCTTAGGTTTGAATAATAATACTACGGAAGAAACCCTTAACTGGGTCGTTTTGATTTTGATTGATGAAAAATGTATGATCTTTTATGATTTTTTTTTGTACAATACAAATGTGAATTAAATATGATATACAATATATACGTTTCTCTTAAAGCTTAAACATCTAACATCACTCTAATAGTGAAATATAAAAAAACGTTATACAAAAATATTATCCAGATCCAAATAAAAAATATATAATAAAATAAATGTTATTCTTTGACGCAGATTGTAGTGTCCATGTGCCGCTCTGTCCGGTAGAGGGCGGTAAACATTGAACCGCGGCACGGCAGCGAGGGTGAATCACTGTCCCAAACTCCGCACACCTGGCACAAAACATCCGACTAAGAAGTAACGTTGTGCTGTGCGCCTACATTGATGCTAACTTGAATGGTGGTAAATCAATAAACGCGATTTTATAAGTAATATTTATAGTCTAAATATTAAAATATGCGACTTTTCTGTTAAATTTTGCACGTTCAAATGTTTGCTAAGTTTTGTTCCGTGCAAATCGGTTGATTGCTGAATTGGCTCAGACCCAAACATACACTTAGAATTAGGACTGTAGGGTAAAGTTAGATGTCAACACTAATTTCACTTCTCATTCTGCATTTTTAGCATATGTTTGTCTGAAAGTCTGACTTGTACACCGCAAGCTGGATGTGAAAATGAATCCTCAGGATTCCCAAAAGATCCTCCTGACCAGCACATGCACCGTCTCTCTGCATGACCGGTGAGAATTAGCCTTGCTGCTATTAACTGCTATTATCGAAATCTAATCCAGAGATACTCATAAGAATAATAGTAGTCCAAGGCACTCGAATCGTATTCAAAAAGTTTTAAAACTTTGTCCAAGGTCCAGAGATACATTTGTTTACAGTGCTTCCACTGTAATATTGTGGTGTGATTCTCTGTCGTCTTGTTCTCCTCCCTGAAGCTTCACCAGTTTGCTGAAGCATGAGACGGCAGATGTGATGGACATCACAGCCGCAGTGAACCAGCAGACTGCAGCCTCGCTGAAGAACCAGCGCCTGGCTCTGGAGATGGCCAACAGACCCTCTGTGCTGGCCGCCCTTCATAACACATCTGTCAGGCACATTCTGTTTGACGAAATACAGACCTCTCAGAGCTGATGTTTTCTGATAGCAGACTAAATAGTTTCTGTGACTCTTCCTCTCTGCAGAATATAAATAATCAACTGTGCAAAGTGAGCGTGAAGGCGAGACTTGGCTGTCCCATGGGGAGAGAGCAGGGGCAAAAGAGAGGAGGAGGAGGAGGCGGTGGCAGAAGTGGACTGGTCAAAGGATTTTACACAAGGAAAAGTGAGTGAGAGAGTAGATGAGATGAGATAAACATCAGCATTACATTATATAGCATGTACATGCATGTGTGTGTGTTTTGGGGTGCAGGCATAAGATGTCTGCAAGGGTTAGTCTCCTCTCTAGATGTTCAGAAGGGGTGGAGCCAGCAACAGCGTGGAGGAATTGTGAATTGGACTGGACCAGTGGGAAACAGAGGGGGAGGAGCCATTAGAAAGACAGGTGAGAACATGGAGGTCTGTTATACCTGTCCCAACAACCACACTTAACAGTATTTGCACTTGACCACTTGTTTACTTGCATGACATATTTCCTGTATTTGGCCTAAGTGTTCAAGTAGCCATGAAGAGTGACTACCACAAGTGTGCAAAGAACACACTCACACTTTTATTTTCAATACGTTACAATACTTTAAAAATTTTCTTCTAAATGTCTGTTCAATAGTCACTATGTAACAGATTTGTGACAGTTTAATCGTGGTGCTTCTAAATAAGAGATAAAAGCAGTTGCAGACATTTTACAAAATACACCTACTCATTTCTGTATCAGTAAAATGTGCAACACTTTACTAATTCTAGTGAAAATCGAATTAATTTAACTTACACTTAAGTTTTTCTTGATAGCTCTCAATTGTGGGGTGCGTGAATTCAATGCTTGGCCCCAGACGTATGCAACTTGCATGCTGCCATCTTTGCATCTCTAAAACATTGGTTGTGAATAATTACTTTTATGCCGCACAAAAATAACACCCTCAAAACCCCATTGCTCAATTTTGTCCTGAAAATGTTATATTTAAGACCGAAATGATTATGGAATTTGTTAAAAATAAACCTTAGCAACTCCTAATGTTTGGATTCTTCAGAAGGAAATGCAGAGCTGCAGGTGCCACATCCAGGAACAGCACAAGGTTTGACAAACTTTCCCATCTTACTAGTTTTTCTGTTGATTAGATAATAGTAGTTATTATCCAGCATATTTAACTGCTTTGTAACTGAGAAGTTTCTGATCAGCTGATTAAGTGTTGTTGATGTGTAAATCTGGGTGGTCAGTGTTAATATTTCTAGTCAATCTTATTGGCTTTATGGACAATAATATTAAAAAAAGTTATGTTGTGCTTTATTAGTATGATGAAAAAATCTCAAAAGGTTAAGGACAGTTTGATTCCTTATGATCGAACCCTTTTGAATCTTAGTTTCCTTTTGACTAATCTTTTATGCACTAATCATACACTGGTTTATTAAGCAAATTACTCTGATGATGTCAGATGAAATACCCTGGAACTAATTTTTCTAAATTGAGAAAAACATCTCAAAACAAAAGAATACATAAGCTTTCCATTAATGCATGGCTTGTTAGGATAGGACAATATTTGGCCGAGATACAACCATTTAAAATCTGGAATCTGAGGGTGCAAAAAATCTAAATATTGAGAAAATCGCCTTTAAAGTTGTCCAAATGAAGTTCTTAGCAATGCATATTACTAATCAAAAATTAAGTTTTAATATATTTACAGTAGGAAATGTACAAAATATCTTCATGGAACATGATCTTTACTTAATATCCTAATGATTTTTGACATAAAAGAAAAATCAATCATTTTGACCCATACAATGTAATTTTTGGCTATTGCTACAAATATACCCCAGCAACTTAAGACTGGTTTTGTGGTCCAGGGTCACATACATGCCAAATAGCATTAGAATTGCCTGCATATTTGCTGAAATGTACAAATGTAGTTCCATTTGCTTTTTTGGCTGTTGACCTGTTCAGTGCATTCAGTGAGCATCAGAGATTGCAGTAATTTACCTGGTTATGGAAACACTTTAAACAAATCGGCTCTATTCCATTTCTTTTCAAATGGTGCAGATAAATTGATTTCTTGTTAATTAATTTAATTAATCTGAGCACTAAAAAACTGGCAGATGTTTCTCTCAAAAAGACATTTTTTATTCACATTGTAAGAATATCATGCATATTTGTCACCTCACTGAAGTGATATGATTAGATTCAGTACATGCAAATGTTTTCAGTCATAACCATCACTCATGGTTTGGGGAAGTCATGGCCTAATGGTTAGAGAGTTGGACTCGTAACCTAAAGGTTGCGAGTTTGAGTCTCGTACCGGCAGGGATTGTTGGTGGGGGAGTGAATGTACAGCGCTCTCTCCACCTTCAATACCACGACTGAGGTGCCCTTGAGCAAGTGAACCCCCAACTGCTCCCCGGGTGCCACAGCATAAATAAATGGCTGCCCACTGCTCCGGGTGTGTTCACGGTGTGTGTGTGTGTGTGCACTTAGGATGGGTTAAATGCAGAGCATTAATTCCTAGTATGGGTAACCATACATGGCCACATGTCACATCACTCATGTTTTAGCTATAAAATAACTCTCGTTTATCTGCACAGGTGGTGGCCGTTTTACGTCTGTCAGTAGGACACATTCAGGGTGCAGCCGGGCTAGATTCGACAGCCACCAGATTCCTTCTCGGGAGCAGTTGGATGAACAACTGGATGAGTACATGTCTATGACCAAGAGTCATTTGGATGCAGAGCTGGATGCGTATATGGCTGAGGTGGATTTGGGTGACAGTGTGTGATTGAGCTCCACTGCATATTCCTTAGTTCAACCCTAACTAATGGAGCATGTAGTCTGACTTGCAGATAGACTGCTCTGTTACAGGGCTATTTGTCCTTATTGATTGACTCCAGCAGACTTGAACTAATTGTATATAGTTGCTGCGTCCCTCAGAGCTCTGCTGCTTGAACCTTTGACTTCCAGTTTGTTACACTAATTGAACAATAATTATTTTTCCCACAGTCTTACTGAACAAGAAAGATTTGAAAGCTTTCCGAAGGCTTGTGCTGCTTTCTAGGACAACTCTTTTTAGTAGTCCAGCATGATGTTGTTTCTGAGAAAACCGTTTCACTTTATTTTATAAGCAGTTCCATTGAATACTTGCATTGAATGAACATGAATCACCCCTCAGTTAAAAGCTTACTAGTTAATAGTTTTATAAGCTGTTTGCAATTAGAAACAAATACGTTTAATAGCCAACATGACATCCTTTTCCTCGTGTTTTGGTTGTAAATTGTAGCAAGAATCATATGAGACCAATAATAAGATTTCAGACTTATTTGGGTTATAACTGGTCTGTAGGAGCTACTTCATGTGTCAGCCATCTTTTCTTTTTCACAACAGGGTTTTGTATCATTCCGATTTGATTAGAATATGCAAGATTGCCTGTACACATTTATATTGTTGGATTATGTGCTACAGGTGGTGATAAAAAAGAAAAAGAAAATAAAAGTTCATGTGGAACTGTTTAAACACACACCCTGTGGTGATAGTTGGTTTTCCCGTTCTTTAATAAAAGATGTTTGTTAATTGCTATCTTTGTCTTGGGCTTCGTTTTTCTTTATTTTTACATGCACTGGTAAAAAAAATTCTCTAAAAAGACAAATATCAACCCTTCACTTGCATGTCTGTTTATAACACAATTTACTTTGTGATTTTTCTTGTTCTATCACAGTCATGTATGAGCCAATGGTGATTATTTTGAAAATCCCAGACTAAGGGTGAGTCAAATCAAAACACATCTACTAGGATCACTAATGTAAAACAATTTACATTTTTTGCATTCTCTCCTATCTAGTATTTTTTCCTGCCATGTGCAGCTGAGTAATGATGGACCAATGGAGGACCGCAGAATTGTTTGTGCAGTCTCCTGTTGCTGTGGAAACAACCGGGTTGGCCTCTCTTTAGAAATCCATTTTCACCAAAACTGTCCTTTCATGCTGTCATTTTGTAGATCAGTGATTTTATATAAGAGAACCCGGGGAAAGATGTATTTGAGCGTGCTTCAGTTGGATCATGTTTATGCTTTTCTTCGTAGTGTGTGGTACCCTGGATTATAGAAGCATCAGATGACTCTGAACCACTGAATCCCTCTGCACTCGAACCAGCATCCGGAGTTTCTGCCTGTGTCACAGGAGGATGAGGGTGTTCTTAGCACTTCAACTACTTCACACAGGTCCAGTTAAATGGCAGCCAATTTATTTACTCTGATGGAAATATACTGGTGGAAAAGAAGCCAGTTGCTTTCCAGTTTTGTTATTGCCAGAAAATGGGCAAAACCTTTTATTGTATTAAGAATGATCAGTTCTGTTTCACATTCTCAAATATATTCTGTGGGTCGAATGTTTTGGATACTGTTTTTGAGAGAAGTCTCTTCTGCTCCCGAAGGCTGCATTTATTTAATCGAAACTACAGTAAAAGCTATATTGTGAAATATCCTTACAATTTATAATAAGTGGTTTCCATTTCAATATATTTTAAAATGTTATTTATTCCTGTGATGGCAAAGCAAATTTTTAGCAGCCATTACTCCAGTCTTCAGTGTCACATGATCCTTCAGAAATTATTCTAATATGCTGATTTGCTGCTTGAGAAACATTTATCAATATCAAAAACAGTTGAAGAATTCAGCTAAGTAGTTGAAAACTGCTTCATGTTTCCTGATACTTTTTTTCAGGATGTTTTGATGAATAGAAAGTAAAAAAAAAAAAACTTTAGTAACATGTCTTTACTGTCAATTTTGATCAGTTTAATTCATCCATGCTCATTAAATTGATTTAGTTATTATTTTTTGTTTAATCCAAACTTTTTTAATAGTAGTGTATCATGGTTTCCACAAAAATATTAACCAACACAGCTGTTTTTAGCAATGATGATAAGAAGAAATGTTTTTTAAGCAGCAGATCAGCACATTAGAATAGTTTCTGAAGGATCATGGGACACTAACAAATGAAGTAATGGTTGCTGAAAATTCAACTTTGTCACTGGGGGTAAAATTATTTTTGGTGTTGTTAGGAAATACAGAACACAAGAAATTGGAGCTTGAAGAGAATTTTGATAAATGATAGATGAGTTCCCAGCAGGGGGTGCTAGATGTTTGTAGTTTCCTATAGTTTAAACACCCCAATCCAGCAGGTTTGGGATAATATGTGATTTAAGAAAATCGTCCCACAGAAAATTAAAATTGCAGTAGTTTAATTAGTATTTCAGTAGCTATTACATTGCTATGGTCCATTTCATTGTTGCCGGCTACATCATATTATTCCAGAATTGCATGTGTAACTGCAATTTATGAAATACTAAGACCAAAAGATTGTTATGTATTGCAATTATGCTATTATAGAAATTGATTAGTGAAGGATCTGCCTCCCCTCACATTAACGTCACCTCTTTGATTGAAGAGTTTGATTCTGAATGCGAGGAGGTGACCCGCTCTTATTTTCTTCCATAAAATGTGAACACCACAGCCCCTTTATTTTCATGCTTCCATAGGCATTTAATCTGAATTTATATGTAAAATAAAAGCCTCTCTCAGCCATCGCTCCATCTTTGCCCCCTGCAACATGCTTTTGGTGCTTCAAGCTGTTGGCTGAAACATTGCCTGTCTGAAGTGCCAGATTAAACTGTTTTCTATATCTGTCCTTGGCTGTTAAGGTTTGTTTAAGCATCCAGAAACACTATGTGGTCCGAATCCAATCTTCTTTGTCAAGCTAGATCTTCTTCATCAAGCCCAAGCTAACCCCAGGGAGGCTGTCGGTGTTCATTCAAGGAGTGAGTAAATGTTCTTTTGTTTGATTCATGCTGCTATGGTAGAGAGTTGTAGGTTTGTTGTTTGTTTACACACTCACGGTTCTACAATATTAATTGTTTTCCTGAATTATTAAGCACGTTTTACATTCCTGCTCTTTTATGGAAGAGGAATCGTGAGCTGTGAAATGTTTCAGATGGCAACAACATCTGAGGCTAAATGCCACTTGCTGTGCCATTTAAGACCCGTTTATCAATTCAGCCAGTTCTCAGTTGGAAACAGGTAAAAGCTATCATGTCAAGCCTTTATTGTGTGCTGTGACATACTTTTTTTTTTTCCGGCCACCATCATGCATTGGTTCTTAGCAGGAGCCAATTTGGCTAGTGAGCTGCCACCCTTCTCCCTTCTTTCCTGATCTCTTGTGTTTAGACTGTATTGTGCCTCTGAGGACCAGAGGAGGGTTGCCATGGCATTCCTGCCAACAGCAAGAGATGGTGTCAGAGATGAAAGCAGCATGGTAGAACGACGCTGGCTGTCTCCCCTTTGGCCCCTGTTTGAATGCGGTGCAAGGTGTGTGAAGACAAAGAATCAGGAATAAGTTTACATGAGCAAGGGCATCACTTTAGCAAGCTTGCCATCACCATACTGAGAAACTTTAGAAATCCTGAGAAATCTCTGAAAACAGCTGTTTATCCTCACAAGTGGTATTTATAACCACTTGTTCAACACTGGTATCAATGTAACTGCTCCTGTATAGTCTGAGCTTTGTGCTGCTCACTGAGCACAGATGTTCATTGTATGTTTTATGAAGTTTTGAGACTGCTAAATAGAAAGTCTCATTAAAGTGTACTGACACAAAAAGAGGAGAGCTGAGGTTTATCCACAACCACACATTTTTATTTTCAGACTTTCTGGATTAGAATAAAAAATGAATGATGTGGGACTGGTGTGATAGTTTTTTCCCCCCAAACAGATGAGCACACATCAGGATGATGATGTCATGTCATTGCTTGGTTTATTCTCTTCAGTTTGACATGTTAAATGTTCTCATATGGGGTCTGAAAGTCTGATTTGCCCACTCAACATGACTGGTAGTTTAAGCTGTCCTGCTTGTAATACAAAATGCACCTTTTTGTCAATGTAACCGTTACTATCAAGCAGAACACACCAACAATCCTGCCTTAAAACCTAACCTGTTGGCCATAAACCATGACCAATTGGCTATATTGATATGTAGCAAAAATCTAATAAGTGCAACGATTTCAATCCTTTATACAACAGTGATCATGTTTTCACTCATAATATTACAATATTACATTTTTAGAAAATGCATGGATTTTGGTTTTCTGGTGGGGCTTTAATAACATTGTTTTCAAGGCCAAAATGAAACGCATTGTATGAGTACACATGGTGTGAACAGCACATCTTAAGAAGTTTAAGTCAGTTTTTCAGAACGGCTGTCTGAGACAATCGAAGTCAGTGCTGACTGCTGGGAGAGCGATGCGAGAGTTGTAATCAACTATAAACTCAACCTTTTTGGGAACCTATAGGTAAAATTGCCCATTTCTCAACCTCAGATAGGTTGCCAGTGCTTTCTCCCTTTTTCACTGTTATTTCCCCCTCAGTGTTCCAAACATACTTTATGAAATCTGGGGCTTAATAGTACACTTACTTTTTTTGCCAGTATCATATGGCAGAAATACTAAGAGTAGTTTGCTGTTATGCTATACATTCTTTCGATATAAAAATCATACATTGTGATTCAACTGGTTTTGAATTGAGAACAGCACACTTTGCTTTACTCAAAGATCTTGTCGTGTTTTACAGAAATCTTTTATATGGACATGCTGTGGGCTTGTTTTTGCAAATTAATAGCTGTGGTCACACAACGCTCTCTCGCATTTAAAATAATCCAAAATCCGGATACATCAAACAATAGAACAAGGGTTAGAACAATAACTTTTTCTGCACATTTAAATACAGAAACTGAATGGAATTCTAAGTGAATTAGGCCCATGTCTTTGGATTTCCAGCTTGATATGGTGCTTGCTGTGTCAACCGATGATTGTTTTACATTTACATTTAGTAATTTAGCAGAACCTTTTATCTAAAGCGACTTACAAATGAGGACAATGGAAGCAATCAAAATCATCAAAAGAGCAATGATATGCAAGTGCTATAATGGTTCTATATTTTAATGTTTGTTTAACTTTTTTTTTTGAGACCAAGAATAAGTGGGTACAAGATGTGCATAATGTGCTGAGTAAGTTTTTTTTAGATAATGTGACAAAAGTTCTGTGTTCTCTACATATCCGGATCTCCTCATCCAACCTGCTATAATTGTACAGGTGCATATCAATAAATTAGAATGCCATGGAAAAATTCATTTATTTCAGTAATTCAACTCAAATTGTGAAACTCGTGTATTAAATAACTTCAGTGCACACAGACTGAAGTAGTTTAAGTCTTTGGTTCTTTTAATTGTGATGATTTTGGCTCACATTTAACAAAAACCCACAGCTGTGTGCAATCAGTGCAATGGATGATGGGAACTGTAGTCCGGGTGAAGTGCAGAAGTGGTGTGGTGCAAGAGTCCATAGTAGTGAAAAGGTGACCTCTGGTGGCAAGCAGACAGAAGTTCATGGACCGGATTCGTGACACTGAACAGCCAGCTTCTTTGGCAATGAATGTTTGTGGCTTACCCTCCTTGTGAAGGGTGTCAATGATTGTCTTCTGGACAACTGTCAGATCAGCAGTCTTCCCCATGATTGTGTAGCCTAGTGAACCAAACCGAGAGACCATTTTGAAGGCTCAGGAAACCTTTGCAGGTGTTTTGAGTTGATTAGCTGATTGGCACGTCACCATATTCTAATTTGGTGGGTTTTTGTTAAATGTGAGCCAAAATCATCACAATTAAAAGAACCAAAGACTTAAACTACTTCAGTCTGTGTGCATTGAATTTATTTAATACACGAGTTTCACAATTTGAGTTGAATTACTGAAACAAATGAAGTTTTCCACTACATTCTAATTTATTGATATGCACCTGTAAATCCTAAAATGACTTTAGTTGTTCCTTTGCATTAGTCGCTCTGAACGCACTGTACTCAGACAGCAGTTGTTCACATAAAGCCCCCCTAACACAGAACTGGGAGTTTAATGCCATGGAATATATTATAATTAAATAGAACTTCTAGATAACTGACAAGCTGAAGTCATGCTGCTTGATAAAAGGAATATCATTCATTAGCCTTTTTGTTGGAGTGAGGCAGATCTGATTAGCAAACTAGGATCCAACATTTGCTAAACTATAATAGATATGTTTAGTTCCCACTAGTGCATGTAAAGCTGATTCGGTGTGTTTATGCACAATGTTTATACTTCTATATATTTTTTCTGCATGCAGTTGAACTCCAAAGTAACACAAGCATGTCCAGCTGCTGTCATTTCCTGCTGCTCACCAGAATGAGAATGAGAAAGCGAGTGAAAATGGGAGCCACTCTGGAGCCAGGAGCTTTCTTGCTTTAGGACCAGCAATGATTGCAGTTTAAGGTGTGTTTACACCATGGCAAAAAGCACAAGAACATCTCTATTATGAATGTGTGTTTGACACATTTGACAGTTTCATTGTCGGTCCAATACTGCTTCCTGTGTGCTGCGTGCTAGACTGAACAATCTCACTGGCTTTTTCTCTCACTTTCTGCTTTCCTTAAATAAGGGAATGGTTATAAAGGAATGAAATATGGAGATAGAGTTGGGAGAGAGAGGGAGGGAGATGCTATTGTGCTGCATCCTGTTTTGGTAATTCAATCCATCTGACCATCCCGGGGCTCTCTGAAGGGGGATGAAGGACAAATATAGAACTGACTAAACACTGATCTGAGTTCAGCTTGGGTCTTTCTTTTTTAAACATCTCCTGGTCCTAAAGCAGAGTTTCTTAACCTTTTAAATTTTTTTTGTAGCCTGACAGCCTCATCAGTAATGCTCACATACCTTTTTATTGACCTCAACCAGAATTGTTTCTTTTTAAATATTAAAAGGGTCATATGATGCTATTTCAAATTTTCCTTTCTCTTTGGAGTGTTACAAGCTGTTCGTGCATAGATAAGATCCCTAAAGTTGCAAAGACTAAAGTCTCAAACCCAAAGAGATATTCTTTATAAAAGTTAAGACTTGTCCACGCCCTCCTAGCCTCGATTAAACATGCCCCCACATGTCTACGTCACTGTGTGGGAATATTTGCATAACAATGGAAACTAATCCCATATTTTCTAATATTATTACAAAGGGGCAACATGTATATTGAAAATAGCAGAGGGCCTAGGACAGATCCTTGTGGCACACCATACTTTACCGGATTGAATTGAGATGATTCCCCGTTTAAATTAAAGTGATAGCGATCGAAAAGGTACGCTCTAAACCATCTTAAAGCCTGACCTTGAATACCTGTATAGTTTTGTAATCGATCTATGAGTATGTCATGATCTATAGTGTCGAACGCAGAACTAAGGTCAAGTAAAACTAGCAATGAGATGCAGCCTTGGTCTGACGCAAGAAGCAAGTAATTTGTAATTTTAACAAGTGCAGTTTCTGTGCTATGATGAGGCCTGAAACCAGACTGAAATTCTTCATAGATATAATTTTTTGCAGGAAGGAGCACAATTGAGCAGAGACAACTTTTTCTAAAATTTTAGAAATAAACGGATGATTTGAAATGGGTCTGTAATTTGACAGTTCACTAGGATCTAGTTGTGGTTTCTTAATAAGAGGCTTAATAACTGCCAGCTTGAATGGTTTTGGGACATGACCTAAAGATAACGACGAGTTAATAATATTGAGAAGCGGTTCTTCTGCTACAGGTAACAACTCTTTCAGTAATTTAGTGGGTACAGGATCTAATAAACATGTTGTTGGTTTAGATGCAGTGACAAGGTTATTTAGATCTTCCTGTCCTATAGTTGTAAAGTACAGCAGTTTTTCTTTGGGTGCACTGAATTGTTTTCACATAGATTACCTTTGCTGTCATCTGACAAGTTAAGTTAATCTTTAAAAATGAATAATTTAACAAAATAATTTCAACTTCAGCAAATCTCAAAATGAATATCCATTTTTCACACTGAACATTTATAATGCTATACCCAAATTTACTTGTATCCTCTTACATTATCAGTTTTTTGTTGTAAACATATGTTTTGAATTTATTTAGACAAAAGAATATAGAATTTTATTATCAGCCATTTATTGGTTACTGGCCATAACATTAATAATAATTGTTTATCAACCATAATAATAATTGTGCATTCCTGCTTGAAAAGGAATAAAAAAATCATAATATTAATCATAATTTGTTTTTTTTAAATTTAACAATGCAAAATCACATACTTTCCAAGTACTCCCTTGAATCTGCTGAAGTATGTACATCTGTTTGGGAATCACTACCATAAAGAATTATACACCTTTTAATTCATTTATCTAGGCACTACAATGTAAATGTATTACAACAAAAAAAGAGAGATTATCTGAGGATGTCTATAGAATTACCCATAATTGACATTGAGATCTGCAACATGCATATGACTATTATTTGGACATTCCATTAAAAAACTGTTAATGACTGGCTTTAAATGTAAATGTCAGAGTCGTGCTGGAACACTGCTGGCTGAAAGCTCAAAAAATAATCTCTCATAAGTAACACACAAACACACCATCAGCTTACAGAAACCAAGGAGACACAAACACAAACACCAAGCAGCTCCACAGACACACAAACACTCAGCTGAAGAAGGTTAGATTGAACTCAAAATGTTTGGAGAGCAGATAGAGCTTGTCCTGACCCATAGGGGCACATCTTGTTGGGCAGCTGGAAACTGCTCTGACCTGCCTCTCATAAGGGTCACAACAAATGACAGTGAAGGAATATCAGCTCACAAAAGCATTTAAACCTTTGTAACCTCACTGCTGTGGCCATATGGACCACCACTTTCAGCCCTGTACTTACTAAGACAAAGTAAGGTCTACCTTTCTGAAACAACTAAAAATATTTCCACACTACTCCTGGAGAACACTTTAACACCTTAAAGTAAGCATCAACAACATCTGTTAATAACATTAATTTCTACATGCATTATGCTAATACATTTGTAACATTTCAGGTTGTATAAATGAACATTTATGTATTATGAACAATTTTAAAATCAATATTAGCCTCTAATTGTTGTTGGGAATTTAATCAAATTATACAATATCGTAATTGGGTACTAGTAAAATATCTACTATGTTTTAATGAATCTTTAGTGACATATACAGGTCAAAAGTTTGTAATAATTACATTTCTTTTTAAATTGTGTTATATAAAGAGTCTTTTGCTCACCAAGGATGCAATTCTTTGATCAAAAATAGAGTAAAACAGTAATATTGTGAAATCATTTTAATATGCTAATTTGGTGCTCAAGAAACATTTCTGATTATTAACAATACTTTTAAGCTAAATTGATCAAAAGTGATAGTAAAGACATTTATAATGTTACAAATTTTTTTATTTCTCCTGAAAAAGAGTCCTGGAAAAATGTATCATGGTTTTTGTAGTAATATTAAGAAGCAAAAACTTTCCAAGATTTGAAATAATAAGAACCATTATTAGTAATTGTGCACCAATAACAAATAAGCAGCAGATCAGCATATTAGAATGATTTCTGAAGGATCGTGTGACACTGAAGACTGGAGGAAAAGCTGCTGAAAATTCACAGAAATTACATTTTAAAAATATTTGATTATAAAACAGATACATTTTATTGGAATAATATTGCACAATAGTGCTGATTTTGCTGTATTTTTGATTAAATAAATGCAGGCTTGGTGAACCTAAGATATTTCTCTCAAAAACATAAAAAAGTCTTAATGATTTTTAACCGTCAAAAATGTTTGGTTCACTTTTGAATAGTCACTAATGGAAAAATAGTTCTTTGCTCACATTTAGCTGCCAGCAGGAGATAACAGAGTCATACTAACTAGCCAAACCTTGACCTCTTATTTCTTGTAGGTAATATTCATCTATGGTTATTCAATACACGGTGGAAGCTAATGGATTTTGATGCCATTGATTTCCTCTGACTTGAAATTAGATGTGGGTTTACATTGTTGATTTTTTATAGCTGGGAACATTTGGAAATGTTTCTCTGACCAAAGGGTCAACCTTTACCCTACTGGAATAGAGAAGAGAGAATGCATTAAAACACATCAGGGCTGATCTTCCCTCTCTCTCTCTTCCTGCCGGCAGTAACTGCAGCTGAGAGGCATTAATACCCTCAGAACCCTGGAGCATGGCAGGGAATGCAGCTCAACACGGAGATGAAGGAGGTGGAGCTTTCTGTGAGGTAATGTGATTTGAGAAAATCTTGGCACTCTGAGTGACACACAGTCAGCCTTTGGGGATGAGTTTCACAGAGGCAGCAATGTGTTTTGTGCCCTGCTGAGTGGACTGTCACAGGATCGTATCAGCTCATGTTGAGGAGACCAAAAGACACCATGTATAAAAGGTACTTAAGAGAGTTTTCTGTTCTGCTTGTTTGGAGTTTGATATGTAGTTAGTTTATACTTTTTTAACTATGTGATTACATTTTAGATCAGTGCTTCTCCACTGGTTTTGTTTAAGGACTTTTTACACTGGACATGTGGCAAACCTGTATTTATTATGTAGTTGAGTTGCATTTTGCATTGCACCATTTGAGAGCAACTGATTTTCTAAGGAGAATAATTGTAATGTTTTCTACAGGCATGAGGTGTATGTTTAGCTGTGATTGGATGCATTCAAGTATTTCTGTCATATTTAGAGTTTTGTATTGCCTTCAGTTGCATGATATTAACACTGTTTCAACAGAAATAGCATAGATATCATTTTTTTTCTTATAAATGAATATAAAACAGCTTTTTTAGATTGGAGCGCCTGGTAGCACTTTACAATAAGCTTCAATTAATTATTTTTAGTTGCATAATGTAT
This sequence comes from Sinocyclocheilus grahami, assembly GCF_001515645.1. NCBI lineage: Eukaryota > Metazoa > Chordata > Actinopteri > Cypriniformes > Cyprinidae > Sinocyclocheilus > Sinocyclocheilus grahami. The sequence continues at coordinate 677,319 of NW_015505545.1, forward strand.
AAGCTAATGCATAAGGTATCATGAACTAACAAGGAATAATACTTTTACAACAGCTATTAGGCTATGTTAATCTGTACATATGCTAATAGAACATTTCTTGTTGTATAAACTAAAATTTCTAAAAATTAATATGAACTTATATTAATTAATTATGATCAAATTTATGTTGACAATGGAGCCTTATTGTAAAGTGTTACTCGCTATTTTTTAGCATTCCCTTTCATTTCAATGGCAGTTGCTTGGTTGCTGCAAGACCCACCAAACTACATTATTTGAAATTTGTCAACTTTGCTCATTGTGGCTCAGTTCTGCAGCCAGGTTTTTATGAGCCAATCACATCAGCTTCGGGAAACATTCCATAATTTTGGCACAACTTGCTCTATGACTTGGTAGCAGCTAGCCAAACTAGCCAAATATGAACAGGTTGTGGGCTATGCATTCATCCTTAAAATTAACTAAAATACCCCCCCTCCTCCACAATTATTATAATTTAATTTTTTCCCCCCATAACCTGTGTTGTCTGTTTTCAATTATAACCAACCAGTGATGGTGACTGTTGTTCAAATTTTGAGCCTGCGACATAAAATGCTTTCTGTTAGATCTTTTGAAATGTGCAGGCGATAAGATAAATTCAACCAGGAGTAAGTTCTTGAAGAAAAGACAATGAAACGATTTTGAACATGGAAGGTTTAATTTAGTTTTCTTCCTTTTTTCCCCCTTGTGTGTGTATGTTATGGTTAGCTGTTGTGTAATAGTTTGTTGGGCAATTATATGTGAGTGAATATGTTTGTGTGTATGCGTTGTAAGGTTTGGATATATTTAAGAAAAAATCTAATAATAAACTAACTAAAGTACAAGACCAGGGATTTCTTCTCAGAGGTGAAAATAAGATTAGTTCATTTGGAAATAGGCTATACCTTCGCTGACCCAAGTATAGAGTAAATTAATTAGTGAAACAGCTAAATCTCAGAGCATTTGAAGTGTGTCCAAGTACAAAAATAACCCGTAAGTACATTTATAATGGGATCTCATATGATAAATCTTTTTGTGTCTAGTGTTCCTGATCAGTTGGAAGCTTGAGCGGCAGTGATATGAGTCTCTTGCTCTGGTTCGGTGGAGGCAGATCGTTTCTGCTGCTTTTGATCCTGCTGTGCTGTGGGACCCTGTCGATCTGGACCAAGACCAGCAGACACCAAGGGTCCCGCAGACCCGTGCACAACCACACCGATGACATCATACTGGCTGTCATACTCCCTCAGCACAATACGTCCTACCCCTGGGCATGGCCTCGTGTGGGACCTGCGCTGGACCGCGCCATTGCTCGCATCAATGCCGACCCCACCCTACTGCCCCGGCACCACGTCCGGCACATCTTTGCCAACAGCGAGAATGGGGACGGTATCTGCTCAGAGTCCATCGCCCCCCTCATGGCCGTAGACCTGAAGTTCGAACACAACCCGTGGGCTTTCATAGGGCCCGGCTGTGACTATACCTCCTCCCCTGTTGGGCTGTTCACCGCTCATTGGGGCCTCCCCATGATCACGGCAGGGGCCCCCGCCGTAGCTTTCGTGCAGATGGGTGTATTTGGGGGAAATCTGTGGAAGCTGAATGACTTTAGAAGAAAAAGTCAAAACCTGTATGACTTCATCTTCTAAAGAATACAAAAGGAGATATTTTGAAGGATGTCTCAGTGTTTTTTGGTCCATATAATGAAAGTCAATAGGATCGAATGTTGTTGTGTTAATTGTGTTCTCTAGTCATATGGGTTTGAAATGACATGAGGGTTAGGAAAAGCCAGAATTTTAATTTTTGGGTGAACAGTTACTTTAAATGCTTACAGAAAAGTTGTGTGTGTGTGTGTGTGTGTGTGTGTGTGTGTGTTTATTTATTGTTTGTTTGTTTGTTTGTTTGTTTATTAAAATTCATGATGGTTTCAGTATATCAAATAGATGCTCAAAGCTTCTTCCTGTGACTTCCTTCCATGTTCCTGTGGCTCAGTGGTAGAGCATTGCGTTGGCAGAGCAAGAGGTCGTGGGTTCGATTCCCAGGGAATAAACATACGGGTAAAAAATGTATAGCCTGAAAGAGATCTCAGAAGAGCGGAAATGCCCTTTCCCACCTCCTGCCTCTTTCCCCTAAATCCTGTAAAAACATCTTCACATCATTAGCAGCAGGAAGACAACACATGGAGACACACCACCTACCATGAGAGTGGAATCTCAAATGTATTCCTGCTCTTGTGCTGGAGTTTTCCATGTGAGTGCTCTCTCGTTTGGAGATTCAGAATGCTTGTCTCTTGAAAGCACAGTTATATATTTATAAAACTGAGAACATAAAGTGCATTTAATTTGATCAAATCTATATTACCAGGACAGGGCAATTTTGAAAACACACAGGTTGTAAATGTCGATGAAAGTGGACTTGAACATTGTGCTGGGACGTTGAGGCATTTAGAGAGCTTTAGATCACGAAGCTGGACATGCAACTAACTAATTACATAATTACAACCATCTGAACATCCATTTGGTACTTGGAACATAAATTTTTTGTATTGTTATTTGCGCACATCATTACACAAACCCAGCTACAAATGCACACTCATTCATAACCTTTCAGACTTCTCGTTCTCTCTCTGCAGTGCTGAAGTGATGTGCACTTAGCTGCTGCTTTGCTCCTGGATAAAATCTCCAGCACAGCAAGGTTGTTAATGGCCAGAAGTCAGCAGGTGCTTCAACATCAATCTCTGTCTCTCATATACACGCCCGCACGAACGCACACACACACTTCAAAGCTGCTCTGTTGATGAGGACTGTGCTCCTCTGGTTTAATTTTTCCATGTACCCAATCACTTCAATCACACCTGATTCTGAACATGGTGGAAACCAGCATCAAAGAGGACCTCAGCTCCAGAGTGCCAACAAGATGATCTGGTTTTCAGGCCCCTGACCCAGATTTTGGAAGTCTTGAATTCTGATCAAGGACAAACAGTTCTGTGTCAGGACAAACAGAACTGCATGAGCTCTTCATAACGGGTTGAGCTCATATGGAATTGTTTGTAATAATTCCTCTCATGATGGAGTTAGATGGTAGCATCTCTAAATTGCCAATCTTTGTGACTAGAGCTTCTTGCCCTCTTTGTCGTCATGGTTGCAGAGCGTAAGAGCGGCCATGCTGAACTAAACTACCCACAAGGCCGTGCTCCGCTTCTCCCTGCTTTTCCATCCATCTGGATCAACTTAAAAATTAATCTGAACTGAGGGGTAGCGAAGGATGTGAAGAAAACTACACAAATTTGTACAATCATTACATGCCCTTTTATAAACCCAGTATATTTCAAATCGATATCTCCCATCGTTTCTGACCTTTGGATGCAATGCAGAGTAACTGAACACCAACAGACTTAAACCCAAACATTTCAAAAGCATCATTCACGGAGGTGAAAGCTTGTCTTTATATTGGCCTTGAATCTACCCCCTCGTGAACCGAATACTCAAGTCATAATGTCCTCTTCGTGACTGTGACAGCAGAACATATGGTTCGTTTTATTAAAACAATGACCTCACATCCTCTAGAATGAGGTAATGTTAGGCAGACCTCCCTTACATCACACAGATTCCTGCGCTAATAGAATTTGTAACCTTACACTGTCTTGTGTTAAACAGCATTAGAAGAGAAACGTGACAGACTTGACTCCACAGACAGAAATGAGTTTATTTTTGCAGTCAATGCTAGAACCTGTTTTTAGTGGCTTACAGTCAAACATTAGATTTATGTTAAGCAATCCCTTCTGAATGTGCTAAGTTTTTTTTAAAGGCTTTTTTTTTTGTTAGATTGAGCAAATTTTGTGTTGGTCTGTTGCTGATGAGCATAAATAAAAATCTCAAATTTTGTGCAAAACCACCATTTAAGGACCTGTAAAACTTGTCAAGCTATTTTCTTTCCTGTGTTGGTGTAGTTGCAGGTTGTACTGGGGGCAGGACTCTCATTCTAGAGAACATTTGATTGGACAAAAATCTGTGTAGTGCAAGATGAGCCAACCGTTTTTTTTAGTCTGTTTCAAGAGATAAATACTGCAGATTTTAAATGTTTATATTGTAAATAGGGGTGGGCGATATACCGGTAGACACGATTAACCGGTAGAAATTTGTCAACCGGTAGAGATTTTGGACTATCCTCTCTATCGCGGTTACACGCTCACGTGATGTTGCTGTACTACATGGTCGCGAATATCATTTGCATGCGTTTTTATGCATTGCGGTTTAAAACAAGTGATTTTAAGCCATTTAAATACAATCAGCAACGAAAGAGAACTAATTTTGCTATATGCCCGCGCTGACTGAGGGACTGGATGTTTCTGAATGCTGTCAGAGAGGTGTGCGCACATGAAGAGCTGCTCATAGCTTTATAGGCCTTGAATGGTTAAATACACACCCTTATATGTGTCCAAATACCCGTCTTTGTAAGTATCCTCATAAACACAGTAATTTAGGTCTTAAGTAAAAGTAAACAGCTGAGAAAGAAAACGTGTAACAGTATTGGATCTGGGCAGCTCTTAATGTGACAGCAGTCTAGTATTCCTGCTGTCTGTCATTCAGGTTTTTCAGACAACAAAAGAGAGAAAATCTCTCTGCTCTTGACTAAATCACTTTTGTAACTAAGAAGAAATAGGCCTATATATGGCCTATATATTTAATTTATACAGTGAAGAATATGCAGTGTTTTTATAGCTACATTTGATTACTTTATACAATGTATGTATTTCTTATTTGTTTTACTGTAGTCCTATTGCTTGTAATTAGTTTCTTATTCTTATTTAATCGCTGACTGTTTACTTGTCTTCAGTGAGCTCGAGTTTTTTATTTTGTTTTATTTGGGCTATTAATTTTTTTTGTTATCGACACTGGTGACAAGAATTATGATCAAAAATGTTTATATCATAAAGACCTTGGTTAAATAAAAAATAACTATACCGTGATATATCGTTACAGTGAAATAAAATGACTCGTATTGTGATTTTGGTCATATCGCCCACCCCTAATTCTAAAAGTGAATTTTGTCAATATTTAGGATTACAAGTGTCTGGGTCATAAGATGTACTCCTGGTGTGCCATTTCATATGAATAAATAATACATTAACATTCATATATATCCATAAATGCTGATGCAGTCCCTTTAAACCCTATCAGGCCCTTCCATCTCATTTGTATTTTTGTGCAAAGCCAAGCAGAAAGCTCTTGTGAGAGTTGTGGTTTATGCTTTCTTTCACTTTCTCTCCACCCCGTTTGATGCTGTAGAATTGACATCATTGTGATAATCAACATTTTCTTCTCTCTTACAGTAAGATTCCATTCAGCTGCTTGTAGAGTGAATCTGAACACATCACTCCATTTCTTTCATCTTCTGTCAGATCACTCAGGCCTATGGATTATCTTATCAACAAATAGCTAAATAATTGAATTAATCATGTCCCTGTCTGCTCCCCCTTCATGGTCAACAGATATGTGAGAAAATAGGCTTCAAGGATTCCATCCAGATCAATAGAACTGCTACTATTTCCTGTTGTAATTGCTTTGGTCGTTTTTTGGAGCCTTAGAGTGCTGTGCAATTGTAGTGTCAATATTCTTAAAAAAAAAATGTACTGAAGCACTTTAATTATGGGTTAAAGGGAAGGATAGAACAGCTTCAACTTAACAGTTCAATTTCTGCATTGCCATTTACATGGTATAGATCAGAGTCAGTTTGGGAGTGAAACTCTAACAGTCTGCAATGATTGATCAAACATTTACATACTGTATATTCACTGACAAAATAGAGAAGAAATAGAGAAGGCAGAATAAAACAAACAGCAAGAGTAGAGCATACGCTGATGTGCATGTGAACATAAAGTTATGTCTTAATGGTGTTATTTTCAGAGAACACAACCAATCTGGGTTTCCCTACATGCAGCAAACAAAAAAATCACTTTTTCCCTGATTCCAGCTGTCAGTGTAATTGTAGCACGTTTGTATTAGAGAACAATATCACATTTTCAGAGCTGAGCCCATCATTATCGTTTGAGCGCAGTGTGCGGCCATTTTTCTTGACTGCAATTACAATGTACCTCCTCATTTGATTCCATGCAAGCAGGGCTGTGATTAACTCTTGTTGGGAGGGCAGACTCCCTCTTATTCATGGTGTAGTTAGTGTGGTGATATAATGGAGTGCAGAGTTTTGAAATGATAGACAATTCTTTTGTATATATATATATATATATATATATATATATATATGTACAACCTTTTTTTCATAAGAATAGGAGCCAATGTTTATAAAGTTTAATTAAAAAATGTAATATTCATTTGGCTAGTCAACAAGTATAGCATGTTTTTTTTGTTGTAAGATCAAGATTAAAGTTAAAATGTAAGTAATTGGTATAGGAGCATTTAAAAATTCAAAATATTTGGACACATTTGTTTTATGACCAAATCAACAGTAAACTAGCCTTTTTTGGTACATAATCAGCAGGTAGCAAACACACATTTTTACTAATTATATGCAAGTATGATCAAAAATGTCTAAAAGGAGCCCAGTTGAATTAAAGTTTGTTTTTGTTTTTTATTTTATTTTAAGTTTCTCCATTTTTAATCACATTGTTTTTTTCCAGTTCACATAATGGTGTAATAATGAAAAAAAGTACATATAAAGGAATGAATAATACTAGTAAAAATCAAGTACACACACAAGAACAATTATATCAGTCAAATAAAAATTTTAAAAAATAAAAATAAAAAAGTGGGTCATTTCTTGGGGATGGACATTGTGTATTGAGATCACACGACCAGCTGAACATGCTGGGTGTAGCTTTAAATAGTTGTGGTGTGACAAATTAATATTTAAAATGTCCTATCCTTGAGGTCTGTTTTTTTTTTTTTTTTTTTTAAGTGGTTTATATTAAATATAAGATGTCATGCTGCTTCAGAAGTAATGTCAACTACCCATTCTCAGTATATTTTTAGTGGACACTTTCTTTCCAAAGCAACCTACTAGTTCTATTTGTACACTGAACTCTAGTTCAGGAATGTTACATTTGCATCTGAGAAAAGCAAAGAACTCATTTGCTCAGTGCTAGTTAATGTTTAACAGCGTTGGAAATAGTTTCCCTCCCTTAGGTTGGATATCTGCAAGCAGCCTCTCTCAAGGGCTTTATCTGATAATGATGTGCATTTGAGTGTGTAATGGACTGTTTTATCTCAATGACAGGTTGCTTCTCACACCTGATGTACTCCTTTCCCAAACAAAATTGCGTTTATCCTATGGACATGCCTTCATAATCATAGCAAAAATGAAGTCGATGCAGTTGCTCTTGTGGGTCCTGATCTGTTATGAACTCAGAAACCCTGATTAAATTTGCATTGTTGGCATCAGAAAAGGGCACAAATTATGCAGTTTGATATTATTGAGCCTGCATTTTGCGCATCCTAGTTGTTCTTTCTATTTCTTTCGTTCTTGTCAGAGTGATAGCTGGGTTTTTTCATGGCAAAAGTCATGTGGGCAGATGTAAAGGTCTGGTTCTATGGTAGTTCAGCATTGATTTCAGACACAAAGAACTGAACCTCTGACTCACTCACAGTAAGACTTTTTATATTTCCTGTTGTACTTCACAGTTGTGAGTTACTTTAGTAGCCTGCAGACTGAAAAATCTCTGTCCATAAGTGTTTTATTCTGATGGAGTGAGAGGGTAGCATCCAAAATGTAGTGCCACACAGTTTCAATCAGATTTTAATATGTATAAGGTATTTAACCTGTGTTACTCAAACTCATACTTGGTATATGCTTTTTGTAAAGGGGTCATACAGTGTTGCTAAAAAGAACATTATTTTGTCTATTTGGTGTAATGAAATGTTTATATTTTTTCCACATACTGTATTGTTTCTCCTCTATGCCCCGCCTTTCTGAAACGTGTCGATTTTTACAAAGCTCATCGGTCTGAAAAGCGAGGTGTGCTCTGATTGGCCAGCTATCCAGAGCGTTGTGATTGGCCTAATACCTCAAGTGTGTGACGGAAATGTTACACCCCTACCATATTGTGATGCCGTGTCCTGGCCGGAGCGAAGAGACAAAAACATTAAAACCCATTATAAATGAGGCATTTGTTGCATCCAGTAGGGACATAATTATGGATTATAACGTCTTTTTACGCGTTGCGTTGCATCTCGCCATGTAAACATAAAACCATGTCTGCATTTGTGATCGGAGAAATGACAAACAACAAGCGTTATTCTACACTGCTCAAAACTCGCGTTTGAATCGTCAGTGGCAAATCCTTTAAATATAAAAAACGTACTTACAGTCTGTGGGTCAGAACAGCCGGCATTGTAGTCTACTCTACCAGGAAACAGTCCTCCATAAAATGTGCTGCACACATCTGAATATTAGGGTTGAACTGTTCTGGAACAGTGTTGTATAATAATAATACTACAGCGAGAATCAAAGTTACGCCTTCTTTCTTCGCGTGAACATTTGGGCGGTGTTATGCAAATCTTCCCACATCGTGACATAGACATGTGGGGGCGTGTTAGAACGAGCTGTTTTAGGTAGGCGTGGTTGACTCTTAACTTTTATAAAGAATATCTCTTTGGATTTGAGACTTTAGTCTTTGCACTAAGAGCTTGTAACACTCCAAAGAGAAAGGTAAAATTTAAATTGCATCATATGACCCCTTTAACAATCTAGTCATTAGCTAGTCGCTTGTTAACCACATTAACCTACATTAAAAGAATAGTTTACACAAAAAAAGCTAAATTCTGTTGTTGCTTCATGTTTTTCCAAACCTGTATGACTTTCTTTTGTGTGACACAATAGAAGATATTTTGAAGAATGTTGGGTACATTGGAGCACATTGACTTCTATTGTATGGACAAAAAACTCTGCTGGTTGGTACATATCTTGTTTGATATTATGTACTGAATATTTGTGTTTTTAACATAAATCACAGCAGCTTCCAACTATGAAGGATGTAGTGGAGTGTCAAACATTCACAAGCCAATCATAGCAGTGGACATTTAGGCTACTTCTGAGTCTACAATCCGTAGTCTGTTTAAAGGGGTCATATGATGCTATTTTAAAGATCATTATTTTGTGTATTTGGTGTAACAGAATATGTTGACATGCTTTAATGTTCAAAAAACACATTATTTTTCAAATACTGTACATTATTGTAGGTCCTCTATGCCCCGCTTCGTTTTCTACAAAGCCCCCTCCTTTGACAAGCGCAGTCTGCTCTGATTGGCCAGCTGACCCAGTGCATTGTGATTGGCCGAACACCACAAGCACTCGTCAGAAATGTAACGTCTCTTACCATAATCGTGAGCGTCAGCTTTCAAAGTAAATATCAAGACAGTTAATAATGTCGTTAGTTTTACCATCAGTTCAAGCGAAAGGGCAACAGAGTCGCGTGACAGGCACAGTGATGATGCAGTACACAAGCCGCGGTTAAGACAGCTGACGTGCTATGATTTCTGACAGGCAGTTCACTCTCCTGTGATGTGACCCTGTTCCCCTCACACACACACACACGACGCATCACCCTGCGCTGCGCAAAACTCCGCATTTGAACAGTCAATAGCAAATACTTAAACTAGTAACAAAACATACGTACAGTCGCTGATTCGGAAGCGCCAGATTGTCATAGCAAAGGCAGAATTGACCCTTTTTTTTTTTTTTAGAAATAGCCTTTGTGCAGTCTCAGATGGATGGATGGGTTGATAATATTCCCCACTCATTTTCCATTATATTGGCACAGATTCTTATAGATACAGCAGATAAAATAAGTATTGGACATGTCACCATTTTTCACAGTAAATATATTTCTAAAGGTACTGTTGACATGACATTTTCACCGGATGTCGGTAACAATCCAAATAATCCATAAATACAAATAAAACAAAGCAAATAAGTTCAGAAATTCAGTTATGTATAATAAAATGGAATGACACGGAGAGAGTATTACTGAAATTTATTTAACACTTCTTACAAAAGCCTTTGTTGGTAATGACAGCATCAAGATGCCTCTTGTGTGGAGAAACTAGTCGCATGTATTGCTCAGGTGTGATTTTGGTCCATTCTTCCAGAGAGTCTTCAAATCTTGACATTTCTGTGGGCCTCAACTCTGATCTTTAGTTCTTATTTTCTATTGGATTCAAGTCAGGTGATTGGCTGGGATATTCTAGCAGCTTTATTTTCTTTCTCTGAAACCAATCGAGAGTTTCCTTGGCTGTGTTTGGGATTATTGTCTTGCTGAAATGTCCACCCTTGTTTCATCTTCATCATCCTGGTACTGTAGGTGTTGGGACTGAACCAGCTAATATTAATTCCCACTGACTAGGGGCAGGATTGCTTTCTAATTACTAATAGATTTCAGCTGGTGTCTTGGCTTTCCATGCCTTTTTGCACCTCCCTTTCTTCATGTGTTCAATACTTTTCCCCCTGTGTCATTGCATTTTATTACACAGAAGTTAATTTCTGAACTTATTTGTTTTGTTTTCTTTGTATGTATGGATTAGTTGGGTTGTTACCAACATCTGGTGAAAATTTAAGTCAACAGCACCTTTAGAAAAATATTTACTGTGAAAAATTATAATTTTGGTCTTTAAAAAAAAACGTGCCGCTTTTAGACTAGCATTATATTCATTTACTAACTGCTTGTTTTTATAAAAATAAAAAAAAACACTAGCTTCTCTATTCTTTTTCTATTCAATCTATTCCTTTTCTTTTTTTATTTATTATACAATTAACAAAAGCAAAAAAGGCCTATAACACTAGCTTGCTCTTTTCTTTTTCTATTCTATCTGTTTTCTTTTTATTTATTATATGATTTTAAAAAAAACTTGCTACTTGTACTGTGTTAAGCTAACTGAGACTTGTTATAGCACTTGTGTATCATTGCTCTTTTGTTGATTTTGATTGCTTCCTTTGTCCTCATTTGTAAGTTACTTTGGATAAAAGCGTCTCCTAAATGTAAATGTAAAAATGGTGACGCGTTCAATGCTTATTTTACCCGCTGTAGATGTTCATTTACAGAACACTTCTAAAATTCTAACTCTATCTCTCAGCTTGTGTTCGTTATCACATTGTGTCACTGAGCAGCAGACACACACACACACACGTACGTAACTGTTAGCATACGTCACCTGCATTTACCCTCACTCTGCAAATGACTGTCTGGTCTGGAGTCAAGTTCTATTGCTTTCTCTTGCTGTCTCTGTGATCACTTCACTCATTTGATCAGAGTTAATGAAGCATTTTGTTTTCTTGTCCAGATTTCTTTCTCTTCTTGTAGGTGGTTCCTTCTCTTGTCTGTGTTTTTATTATCAGAAATTGAGGAGAAGCTTAACATCCATTTCATATAAAACCTATTCCTTATCATTCTTATGAAACATCCTATTTAACTCAATAACAATGAAAATGTTTCTGCTGGTTATATTTACACTGCAAAAATCATTTTCTTTATCAGTATTTCTCTTTCATTTTCCAATACAAACATCTAAACATCTTTTAAACAAGATAAGTTTACTTGAAAAGCAACACTGCATAAGATATTATATTTTCAGAGCATATATTTTATTCTCAGAAGAAAATACATTATATTGACCAATCCCATTAGCTTTTTTTTTAAACAAAAACCTCACAAAAAAGTAAATAAATAAAATTAAAAAAAAATAAATTTTTAAAAAATATATATATTACCTGAAAACAAGTCTTAGTATTTCATGCAATTTTGCATAAATGTAAATGTATCTTGCAAATAAATGTATGTATATATGTATAAATAAATTTATATTTTGAGGATATTTTTATTACTGGAAAACAAGGCAAAAATATTGTTTAGGAAAACAATATTATGCTGTGTGGATGAATCATGAAAAACATGTACAGTATGACGTGTGAAGCTAAAAGCATAGAACAGACAGTCCAGACACATTTAGAGCCATAAATGCATTAATGCACCATACAGACAGATTTACACGCATGAAGAAAAATGCACACACGTGCTAATTCCTGTCTGGATGTGTTAAATTGACGCTGAGGTAATGGCATTATGGTATTGATTACCAAGTCATTTCTGGTAAAAGTGCTAATGGGAGTGCAAAAAATGCTATATTTGAGTTTCTATCTCATATAAAGGCAAATATGAATGATGAAGAGGCTAAAGTTTTCTCATGTCGATATCTTTTTTCTCTCTCTCTCTTTCTCATTACAGTGGTGTTTGTATGCTGTTCTCCGGATATTTTCCGGCAGTTAATGGTGCACTTCCACAGGGCAGGTCTCCCTAAGGAGGAATATGTCTTCTTCTACATTGACATCTTTGGACGCAGTTTGGAGTCCAGGCCTTCTCAGCCGTGGGCCAGAGGAGACACAGATGATGTCTTTGCAAAGGAGGCCTTCCAGGTGATTAAAGCCTTTCATTAAACATGAGAGAAAATGATGGACAAATAGAGATTAGGAGATACAATTTCAGGAGACAATCATTTTTAGTTTCAGTCATTGAGTATATATATATATTTTTTCAGTACATTTTTTCAATTTGAGATAATAATGATTATGTTGATGATGTTGATAGAGGAGGAGAGAGACAGTTATGGATCTTTATGAAGCTTTTTATCAGAATTGTTCTCTTGTCACTTGAACCTTAACAAAAGCCTGGCTTTTAGTGTGTCTGCTGACATAATAACAACGTGTTTCATTTAAACACACTCAAACACAAAACAATCACTGTTATGTCTCAGGGGGCTCAAAATCAAATGCGCTGCAGGTCACTCTGGTTTTGGTTGGTGTCAAGGAACTGCAGTCACCAGCTCCTACTGTGATTACAGCCGCCTGTTTTGAGAGTGGAAGAGTTTCTGTGCAGAGTGTGAGAAACAGTCTGAACTCCAACACTCAGTACCGTGCTGCTGAACCCACGCACGTCCTGTTAGATTCAGGACATGTTGATGCTCATTGGAGCTTAGCTTTGGTAGATTATGTTTGCACACAACATGCAGTATGTTGAATAATTATGCTTTTTCTTAATTTTACTACCTGACCAAATTAACAAACGATTCCTATTTAAGTTGGGAATTATAAGAGAAATACTTCAGTCTGTCAGGAAAAGAAGGTGTTAAATGTTTGTTGATAGGATTTTATGAATATTAGCAGTTCATCTGATTACGATTTGTCTGTTAATGTGATGTTAGTCAGCAGTTATTCATCAAATGATGGAGAAGAGCATTAAAACCAGGCATTTATCCAAATGCACCATGCAGTCAAGCATATTTTCAGTATTTTAAAGAGCGGATTCAGGTGTCTGAATCACAGTTTTGAAGGAATGTTTTAGAGTCCCAGTCAGATTGTGGTGGTCTGTTGCATTTTCCACAATTGAACACTCAGAACTGACCAACAAGATGGGCATTAGAAAGTAGATTTGAATACTTTATGTAAGTGAAAAATATTTTATGTATTTTACAATATACACTACCCATCAAAAGTTCAAGCACCAGTAAGGACCACAAGGCTGTTTTAAAATGATCAATAATGATTGTTAAAGACATTTACATTTTTACAAAAAAAATACTGTTCTCTCTCTTTTTTTTTGTCATGAAATAATTCTGAAAAAGGTATGGTTTACACAAGCATATTAAGCTATGTAGCACAGGTGTTTTTAGCATAGCTGAAAATAAAATGTTTCTTGAGCACCAAATTAGCATCTTAGAATGATTTCTGAAGGATCATGTGACACTGAAGACTGGAATAATGACTGTTGAAAAATATTAATATTAAATATTAAAACAGTTTACTCTTAGGACATATTTTCTATTTTTTGTCTATTTTTCAGAGTGTGAAGATTCTGACCTACCTAGAGCCTCAGAATCTGGAGTACAAGGAGTTTGTCAGTGATCTAAAATCGGATGCCAAACGGATGTTTAACTTCACAGTGGAGGATTCTTTGGTAAGAGAGATCATTGTGAAGTGACATATCATTTTCATTTCATTTTTAGTTTTGTATTAAAAACCTTTTTACCAAGACTCTACTGTGCTCTCCATCTTTTCTCTAGCTGAAAATAAAATGTTTCTTGAGCACCAAAATTAGCATCTTAGAATGATTTCTGAAGGATCATGTGACACTGAAGACTGGAATAATGACTGTTGAAAAATATTAATATTAAATATTAAAACAGTTTACTCTTAGGACATATTTTCTATTTTTTGTCTATTTTTCAGAGTGTGAAGATTCTGACCTACCTAGAGCCTCAGAATCTGGAGTACAAGGAGTTTGTCAGTGATCTAAAATCGGATGCCAAACGGATGTTTAACTTCACAGTGGAGGATTCTTTGGTAAGAGAGATCATTGTGAAGTGACATATCATTTTCATTTCATTTTTAGTTTTGTATTAAAAACCTTTTTACCAAGACTCTACTGTGCTCTCCATCTTTTCTCTTCCCTTGAAATTATTATTTATTATATATATCTTGCTAGAAACTCTATGTGCCTTTATTACAGCCAGGGTTCTCTCATAAAGAGCTTAAAGGGACACAAAATTATTAAATGAATGTTTTTTTCAGTCAAAATGCATTGTGTTTACAGCTTTTCCTGTAATAGTCCTCTATTCACTTAATAATGCACAAAGAAACAGGCTATAATGCACTTTTGCTCTCTTCAAAAATCATGCTGCATCGGTAAAGGTTGAATGTAATTATATATCTCTATGAATGTGTGAGGCCCAGAATATGAAATTAATGTGACATACACATGCAAATTTCTGGTCAAACAAATTTAAGCTTCACAGCGTCCATCAGGAGTATTTTTAGTTTTGTATTAAAAACCTTTTTACCAAGACTCTACTGTGCTCTCCATCTTTTCTCTTCCCTTGAAATTATTATTTATTATATATATATCTTGCTAGAAACTCTATGTGCCTTTATTACAGCCAGGGTTCTCTCATAAAGAGCTTAAAGGGACACAAAATTATTAAATGAATGTTTTTTTCAGTCAAAATGCATTGTGTTTACAGCTTTTCCTGTAATAGTCCTCTATTCACTTAATAATGCACAAAGAAACAGGCTATAATGCACTTTTGCTCTCTTCAAAAATCATGCTGCATCGGTAAAGGTTGAATGTAATTATATATCTCTATGAATGTGTGAGGCCCAGAATATGAAATTAATGTGACATACACATGCAAATTTCTGGTCAAACAAATTTAAGCTTCACAGCGTCCATCAGGAGACTAAAGTTCATGCATTTTAATGTAGGAAAATATGTTTGTAGTTATGGAGCTCATGTGTATAATGCATTTTTCTGTTAATGTGGGTTCTGCTAATTGAATTTAATAGAGTAGGGAATATACAGTATAAGATGCATGTAGAGAGGTAATTTAGTTAAATTCAGGATCTTCACCTTTATTTCACAGTGCATCTCAAAACAACGCACATAAAAACACATTCACATAGACACGTGAGAGAAAACAGGGCTTGTTGAGCCATTTAAGATCGGGTGTGCTTCTGAGAAGAACTCTGTATGTTCATCACTGTTCTCTATCAGACAAACAAGCCATTTGAGCACATCTGTCTTAATTTATCTGAGGCTTTGTGGATTTTCCCCTCAGCGTGGATTGTAATCGAGAGGCCTGAGTCTCAGATCATCTTTAAGTGTTTTTCTGGGTCCCATTTCACATTTAGAATGTGACAGGGGGCTTGAGTGAAGCGAAATATGAAGAGAAAAACTCTTTTCCAACGACTGTGCCTTAAAAAAGCAAATCCCTCATCAGTTCTGTTCATTTGCATGCAAATGGATCTCTGCGGGGGTAAAATGATCAGAATGGATCGGGAGAGAAGATTAAGAGATGAAGCACTTTACCCTGTGCCTCACGCAGTCTGACTTTCATTTTTCATTTGTGGCAAATATTTGATGAAGGATTCAGATCAGATTAGGTACATTTAAAAAATCAACAGAATAATAACATCCTAAGTAAGATTTGTATAGAGAAAATCAGTCTAAAACGTCCATCAGGACCAGCCTAGTTATGATTATGAATTTGCTCATTTTTGTATTCATTTGTGTATTTGATTCTTTCAGATGAACATCATCTCAGGTGGTTTCTATGATGGTCTGATGCTGTACTGCAGTGCTCTAAATGATAGTCTTGCAGAAGGACATGGTCGACCTTCAGGAGAGTCTGTCACAAAGAGAATGTGGAACCGGACTTATTATGGTGAGCACATGATCTAACTGAAACCCAAAATCCAGAACATGAGCTAAATAGTTGTCTTTCATAGAAAACAAACTATGAAAGACAAATCCATAATCTTTTATATAATGTAAATTAAATTGTGAACATGGTGAAATTTGTTCCTTTTTTACAATGTTCAAACCCTTTACAAAACCTCCGAACTTTTCTCTTTTTTAACAAAATGTGCTTTTTTTAGCTTGGACTGTGTAATATAATTTCAGCTTTATCTTTAACAGCATGTTTTTAACATTTCAAAACACATTCTCGTGTTAGCAGACAGATTACACTTTCACATGTGACCAATAATTCCACAACAAATATAAAATACCATAATGAAATTTCAAAATATTCAACTGACGGAGCTGACAGAACTGACGGAGTTGACACATCTGACGGTGGTGACGAAAACCTGAATTTGTAGTCATTTTAACTATCAAATACATTGAATCAGTCAATTACTGTATTAAAACAAACAGTGAGTATGTTATTGTTTATAAAGCTTTTATTCAAGAGTCACGTTTAAGTATTTTGATATATCATTGGAACACAAAATCTTATGGTGGTGACATCTGACGGTGTTGACAAATTTGACATTTCTTTCACAAAACCAATGGAGTTCATGTAGTAGCCATTTCATTTTTTGCTGTTGATGCTAGATGCTAATGGAACCTGCTTCAGGAAAATAAAATTATCTAAATATTTCAAATAATTTCCTCAGAAATTGGAAGATGGTGTTGACATATCATGGCTGTGACAGGAAATATTAACATTAGGATTTAAAATATTCTAAAACTATAAAACTTAGCAGAGCCTATCTGACACTGATGTACTCTGCAGAGGTGGACTGTTGCAAGGGGGTCCTTTAGAGTTACAGCTGCCCCTGATATTCCCTGATTTTATTACATTTTATTGAATGTCTGACGGTGTTGACAAAAAGTGGGGACGCAACTTTAAAATCATATTAAACATGCATGTGTCATTAAAAAACAACCTTGCTTTGATAGGAGATATTATTAAGTGTTGCTTTTGATAAAACAAGCTCTTTTTCATCATTAAAAAAAAACATTTTTATCCATTTTATTGCATATGAATGATTGAACCCTTCTCTGTGGACACACTGTTTTAGATGTAGTGAGAGGACATTAAGAAACATAGATTTGGTATAATAATGAGAAAATTAAATTGAAGGTGATAATTGTGTTAAATTATTAATCCCTCATGACATTTAAAATATTTATATTTTTAAACCTAATAGCAGTTACCCTTGCTGATCAGATCAGATCAAAAGATCAGATACCGCAGAAACAGGCAAGGCAAAACAAGGAAAACACGGAGACTCAGAAACGGGTACAGGCTAAACAATACTCAGCAGCGAAAGGTGGTTAGAGTGGGTGTTATATAGTGAGTGAGGTGATTAGAAACAGCTGTGCGCAATGAGTGCAGTGTGCAAATCGTGCAAAGAATGATGGGATATGTAGTCCGGGGTGCTATGCCCCCCCCCCAAGGAGCGGCTTCCAGACGCTCCAAACACTAAACGATCCAGGTGGGCGGTGGAGCGGAGGCGGAACATGGGGAGGGACGGAGGGCCAGGTCCAAGGATAGGAGAGACCAGGGACTGAGGCAGAGCCGGCGGAGCTGAGGACCACCACAGCAGAGCAGACGGGACCGAAGATCCCCACGGCGGAGCAGAGGACCACCAGAACCAGACAGTAGACCACCACGGCGGAGCAAAGGACCACCACGGCGGAGCAGAAGACCACCAGAACCAGACAGTAGACCACCACGGCGGAGCA